>NW_017537367.1:1211020-1230747 GCF_001853355.1 Bactrocera latifrons
ATTTGTCTTAAATTTTTCGGAACATACCGAGCAAATTAGTAACGATTTTGTCACGCAGGGGCAGTATATTAATATTTTTGTCCTTTTTTAGTAATTTCACTCTTCGAATCGATTGATATAAGTAACCCTGTATACGCTACCTACATTCACTCAAAAAAAGAAAAGAAAATGCATTAATAGTAAACTTAGCAACCGAGCACTCGGAGTTCCAGTCACTTTGTGGTTTCCACTTGCACTTACTTTAACTCAGTACAGGGCTGCCTGTAAATATTTGTCTGCTTTTAACTGAATAAGCCACCTTACTTTACCTTATCCATTTCTTATGATTGTAAACTACTCTTCACTAATACGCAACAACAACACAGGAACCACATATGTGCACACACATATATTCAACCAAACTGTAACTGTTTTGAGCACATCCACGACTTAACGGTATAATGTTGCATATCACTACAGTTTTTCAAATATTTACAGCACTCTACTCACTTATCCATAAATACATAAATACACATAAATTTATCTGCGTTACCGTTAGCTCGGTAATCCAAAAGGAATCCCCTTCAACGAAATTCTATTCAAGTACATATTTATTTATATACAATTATAGTACATAGTAGAAAATTGTGGAGCATACATTCACTAGTATTTGATGCATTCATAAAACCCACAAGATCGCATACATATGTATAAATAATGGGGAATGAGGCAGGGCAACAGAGTGAAATGGAATAAGAACTTCAGAGTCAAATGAAAGGAAATGTGCATTATCAAGTGCGTCTGTGATGAAAGCTGGGAAATTCAGGCAGACTAAGTACCAGACATACAGTCAACCAGCGGTATTTAGTCAAAGCATACAAAGTAGGGTGCCCTTACATACATACATACATACATGCATATTAATGAATGCGGCTTCATGTTGCATATATTTGCATAAGTTACGACATATGTACATGWATTCTTGCTATTTGCATTACTTTGAAAGCATAGAAAATATATTAAAATAGGGCATTCAAATTATATTTTCATTCTCACTGAAAGAATTTGCAAAGAAATAGAAAGTTTTTGCGGTCATCTATCAGCGAAAGGGGAACTTAAGCTTCAGAGATGGAAGCACTTTAAATACTGATAAATTATATACCAAAATATGCTAACATTATTTGTGAAGGTTTTTCTAAAAGCATCCCTGCTYTTCTTTACTCACGTAGACATCGTTTACGCGATTATAGCCGAGTAAACAATAGCGCGCCAGTTTCTTCTTTTCGCTAYGTGGCGCCATTTGGATATTATAATCGATGCCAGGTCCTTTTCCACTTGGTCCTTACAATGGTGTAGAGGTCTGAGGTTCCCTTTCCTCTGCTTCCCCCGGCAGGTACTACGTGGCATACTTTCATAACTGACTGTGGACARTGATGTGGGAGCCAGGTCGTGAGTGCGGCGGCTATTTGTTTGATGATAGGAGATATTTCGTCTTGCCCTCCGTTACTGCAAGACCCATTTGCTTTGTTTCCTTATTTTCTCCAGACATAGATTGAAAAAGTTTTTGCGGATTGGGCAGAGCATACTTAAATTCCAATCTTTGGGCATGCGTTCGTCCGACCATATTTTACAAAGAAGCTGATGCATGCTACTTATCAGTTTTTCGCCGTCGTGTTTGAATAGCTCGGCCGACAATCCATCGGCCCCAGCCGCTTTGTTGTTCTTCAGATGGATAATTGCTATTCGAACTTCTTCATTGTCGGGCTATGGAACGTCTGCTCCATTGTCATCGATTGAGGAATCGGCTTCACCATCTCCTGACGTTCTGCCTTCACTGCCATTCAGCAGAGTGGAGAAGTGTTCAATCCRTAATTTTAGTATGTTCTGGGTGTCACTTATTAGATTACCTCTGGAGTTTCTAGAAGAGTATGCTTCGGTATTGAAAACTTCTGTTAGTCATATTATCTTTTCACAGAATTATCGTACATTACCTCCATCGGCCGATTAGACTAGAATATCCCCCTTAAAAATATCAAAGCAGTTATCTAGCTGACACAATTGGTTTGTACTCAAACCCTGCATGCAAATTTTATCGGTTTTCTCATCTCGCTAGTGTTATTTGATTTCATATAATCGTGTGGCTGTTGCATATTAAATATCTTAACCCACAATTATTCGCACCATAATTTTAATTAAGGACAGAAYCGTTTAAAAATCTCGTATTTATGTATCCTCGCATTATTGTAATTAATATTATTATTAGTTTTTTCTTCAAACTTTCCAATTTGCAATTAATTTAATTGTTAATGAATGCAAATATATGCCATTCATTTTGTTCGACGGCATGGTAATGAATGCAGCTAATTAATTTGCTTTCAAAAGAGGGTGCGCATACAAGTCGAGATAGTATCAATAGACAATTAAATTAATATTTTTCTTTATTGTTTATTTAACGGTGCATATTGCATAGTTATAGTGGTTATTAATCGTTATTTATAAATCCCTTTTGAATATTTTAAAAATTTTTTTATAAAAACTTTGATTTTGCACCAGTTTTTTGCCTTCTTTCAACATTATACTAGCTCACATAGCTAGTAAAATAGCTTAAAATGCATAGGATAATCTTCTGCGATTATTTTGAAATAATATTTTGATGTTGTAATAAAGGCATTCATAACCTGATTTAATGAGAAAGAAGAGTGTTCACTAATATCCTAAGAATTTCACCAAATTACATGCACGATCTGTAAATAAAAAAAAAATATAATTAAAATTAAAAGATCCAATGTCAAAACCGCTATCACTTCTCGAGATATTCGGCTCTTTTAAATAAGGCTTTATAGAATTTTCATAGCCTTAGAAATCCTTGCCATGCAAAAGATACGGTTGAAACAAAAACTTGGCTTAGTGATGAGTTTCCGGAAAATCAACCGTCAATGATAGGTTTTAAGTTTACACKATGCGATTGTTACCGACGAAAACATCAAAATCGTCCACAAACCAATTTTGGATGACCGTAAAATAAAGATATTATTACATGAACTCCAAAGACATCAACTATATATTTATAGCAAGCGCGAGCTCACTATTTTACCAAAACTARCGACGATGATTGTGAACAGTATTTGGAGATGTTAAAAAGTGAAAGCCCGCGCTTTTGCGCCAGAATATGACAATGGGTAAAACACGGCTACCTCATTTCACCCTAAACTCAAATCGACAGTCAACCATATGGACTGTGCACGATAAGTCTGCTCCAAATCGTTGGAAAATGCACCACACGGATAATAAAAAATGCGCAAGGAGTAATTTTTATTGACTACCGTGAGAAAGGAATGACCATCAGCAGTGAATATTACATAAAGTTATTAGGCCGTTTGAGGGACGAAGTCGTCGAAAAAACAAAAAAAATGCCGCTTTTGAAGAGAAAGAAGTACTGTTCCAACAAGAAAATACACCGTGTCACAATTAAAGGAAATTCGATTTGCTTTCGCAGATTCTCCACGTCTGCTGAGAGAAACAAAAATTYCTGTTCAMAGATYTCAAAAGAATAATCGCTGGGAAGAAATTTTCGTCAAATGTAAAAGTGATCACTAAAACTAAGACCTATTTTGAAGCAAAGAACACATTGTACTACAAGAAGTAAAAATGGGCGTAATCGAACATTTCATACTCCTGCAAATTGCCAAGACCAAAGTCAAGGAAATACCTTAAGGCATAAAATATCAATCAGAAAACTCATACCCTGACCGCCATATTTGACATAAGGTTTATTAGAGTAACAAATATAATATATATATATTAGAAATTTGGGTAATACGCAGAATTTCACATATTTTTGGCATTAAACTATAGTGTACCCAATATCATACGTTCAGCTAATTTTGGAGCAAAGTTTGAAGATTTATATCAGATATACGATTCTGTCTATTTTTTGCTATTCCTATGTACTTAATAATGCTAATAAAACACTCCAAAAGTTTCATATATGTTCTTCACATACAACAACCAATGAAGAAAAGTCAGCGGGGTGTTCGAAGATCATAATAGTAGTTACATGTGGTGGGTCAAATTTTCAGCCAATTCAGCCTCACATCTTTGCCAATATATGTGGAAGTTCCAAAATTTTTATATTATCTATTTGACAACTAAGGMAAGKATTKATTCGATTCAACCCATTTATGCTAYACAAATTTASTAWAAACATAYAAAATTGTGAGTGATTAGCTYTWGCAGTATCAGCACCATAAATACTATTCACATTTAACCTTTACCAAAAATAGCTGTTAAATGTGGCGTAAATCCTTTTGCTGGCTGTCCATCTTTCACGCGTACCCNAACCTTTACCAAAAATAGCTGTTAAATGTGGCGTAAATCCTTTTGCTGGCTGTCCATCTTTCACGCGTACCCAAAAAACATTACATTACAGCAAACCCTCATTATTAAGTACATAAGCATATAAAATGTGTGAATAAAATCTAAAAGTCCAAAAATTTAATGCAGTTATAACGTATRTGTAAACACAGAAAGTTTCCATAATTGGAGTACAGAAAGTCACTGCCTGTTGAAAACTGCAAGCCAATGACATTGCTGCCGCATGTATCATMTTGCATATACATGCCATATATCCACGTTAATTTATGACTAGTGCTATTCATTTGACCCGCTACAAAATTATTGAGTGAGATGTGCAGAAATTTAATGCCGTGCATAGAAATCGAATTATTTATTTTTTCGCCCAACTACTAACTTACGAAAGGCGATAGTGCAGAGCATAAAATATCGCAGAAATATGGTCATATTTAGATAAGCTTAGAATATGCAGGAGCGTTGCATGCGTGTGTGTGTGTGTGAATCACGCAATTGCGACTGTATGCAGCTGTTGCTGTTGCTGTAAATTTTGCATAAAATAGTAGCGAAATCAGGCAGCGTGCATAAAAACGCACATAAAATGTGTTAAAGCAAATAATAATTCAAAAATTTTTATTGCGTATATTAAACAGTGCAGCATACTGCATACTCCAGCAATAATGTGCATGTGGCTGTTGGTGTGTATGTGTGGGATTGTTGCAAGAATCTGCAAGCTGAAAACTATGCTTGGCCRCAAAACTTAAACAAGAAGTAGCCGAGAAAAGCCTTCCGTGAATTATTGCTCGTGTATGTATTTATGACAGAGGTTGCCAGATCGCCTGCCAGCTMTCGGCGAGATGGCAGCTGAATACATGAATGTGTGCGTATTAGTGGTGAAATATACAACGTTTAATGTAGCGCAAAATAAGTTAAATATTTCAAAGCTAAAATGGAAAACATTTAAGCGAAACGAAAAAAGCACCGCAAGCGCGCGATCTCAAAGTGGAAGAAATGCGTGAGTAATGGCTTAATGGCGTTAGATAATAGCAAAATCACTGTTCCAACCGCCAATGCGATGCAAAATTATGGCCGCCAATAATAAAATTTCGCCATCATCCACTGTGAACCATAATTTGTGCGAGAGCAAAGCGAACGGAAGGAAGTGAATTAGATGRGAGCAGAAAGTAAGTAAGTCAGCCAAGTTGGACGCCGTCGGTGGGGCGTGTTAGCGTGGCACGAGGTCACGAACGGGAAATTGAGCACCATGCAGTGATTTGAATGTATGTACACACACACACACACACACACGCCCATTCATATAAATATTTATACTCATGTTGTTTTTGTTGCTGCCAGATTGTACGTAATAATGTTCTGGTGGCAAAGTAAAGCTTCCCGCTGCTTGCACGGCAGCAGTTTTCACAGCCTACAAACACACACATACACACGAACGCATGTGTGTGTGTCGGTAATCTTTTGCTATGAAATGGATGTCATACTGTTTAAAAGCAAATTTGCATATATGTTTGTGTGTATGTATGTGTGTGTGTGAACTTAAATGTATGTTGTTGCGCAAAAGCTTTGGCATTTCCATTATGAGTTAATCATAAAAAATTATTTAGTGTGCACGAAATAAATTTTCGAACTCAGGCCGCGAGTATATAAATTTCTGCCACAATCAAGTTTTTAATTTACGTTCACAGGGTCTTTATAAGCCGCAAGGAAAGTATGTATTTACAGCGATGCCATGCTGGATTTAAAATATATGTATTGCATAACTTGCTAGTTTTAAAATTTGTGTATTTAAGGTTTTAATGGTATGCAACTTTTAACATGAAAATTCATATGACGCTATTAGAAAGCTTGAAGAAGGCAATGCTGCACTCGACCTAATGTGCAACCAGGAGAGAACTGTGTATTTGTTGTATATGCATGCTTTMATTTTTCCTAGATTTTTAGTCAATCTTTCTTTTGACCATTTATAATAATTTTACAGACATACTACTTATGTTCGTGCTGGACATAACATAGGACTTGTTGTCTATGAAAGTAACGAGGTAGTGCAAAAAGCCATTGCCATAACTTAAGACCTGCTCTCCTCCTGCATGTATACTATCAGTCCCGTCTGAAAGTCCAAAAAAATTATTTAGTTTTAAACGCTGAAAAATTACCAAGCAGTTTGCAATGCCCAGAAGAAAACTTCGTAGGCCCTATAAAAGTTTATATAAATGATCAGCGTGACGTGATGAGTTGATTGTTATACCCCAAACNTTTGCAATGCCCAGAAGAAAACTTCGTAGGCCCTATAAAAGTTTATATAAATGATCAGCGTGACGTGATGAGKTGATTGTTATACCCCAAACAGGGTATATAAAATTTGTTACGAAGTTAGTAACACCCAGAAGGTCGGAGACCTTATAAAGTATATATATAAATTATCAGTATGTTGAGTTGAGTCGATTTAGGTAAGCTCGTATGTCTGTCTGTCTATTCGTCTGTCTGTTCGTCCCTCAGTTTTTAAGATATAGTTTTGAAAGTTTGCAAACGTCCTTTTCTCTTCAAGAAGCTGCTCATTTGACGGAATCGCCGATATAACATAACAAACTGAACGATCGGTATCAAGTTCTTGTATGGAAAGCTTTCACATTTGACAATGTATCTTCACAAAAGCTGGCACAGGTTATTTTCTAAGATAATAATGTAATGTACGAAGAAATTTTTCASATCGKCTTACTAGAGCATATAGCTGCTACACAGACTGAACAATCGGAATATAATGTTGGTATGGAAAACTTTTGCATTTGAGGGGGTATCCTCACGAAATTTGACATAGATTACTGCTTAAGGTAATAACATAATCTTCGACAAAAGCAATAAATTTGTTAGTAGTTTAAGCTAGCTAAATTTTACATCACACTTTGGATTTCAAAGTTTTTGATATAGTTTACAAATCACTCTATTTCACAAGTATACTTTAACTAAAAGTCACATAAATTTGTGGAAAAAAACTCAATTACCTTGGGTAGTGTGAATTGAGCTTTAATTTAAGTTTGAACACTAAACGGCAATGGTTTTCTGGAATATCGCCATCGCTATCGCCGATATCATAAATTCTACTTTCCGCATTTAATGTAAGGAGTTGGGAACCTGACTTGGSTTAGCACTGTTGGATATATTTAATGTATTGTGATATTGAGCTAAAAGAGGATGTAAACATAGAAACATACTCATACAGATAGACAGATTCTGTAAAATTAATTACGGTTACACAAAATTTTTATTAACCTTAACATCGGTTTGGTTTTAAATCTTCTTTGCCATGTCAACATTTCTTAGTATTTTTCCCATACAGAAGAAAATTAGGAGATCAGAAATGACGTTCTTAAGGATTTCCAATTTCAATTGAAAACAAAGATCAAAGAGATTGCACAAAAAGACTTAAGAATTATGATAWTACTATTAAGCCAAATTTAAATTTKKAAAATATTTTATTTTGTTTATTAATCATTGGTGAAATATAGATACTAAGAACAAAACACATATCCGCACCAACATTAAAAAAGAAGTGAAATCGTTAGTCAGTAAGACGGAGGATAAAGTGAATGTGTGCTTTTTTGCAGTAATTCAAAGAGTGTTACGTATTGATTAATTACCAACTATAAAGGTATTTATATTTTCTAATTTTCCGCATATTTCGTACATTTACTTAAGTAGCAAATACACTCAAACCGATTATTCCAAAATTAAATTTGAAATGGAAAAATKTTATGAAGAGAACCACATCTAACTRGTTTATAAAYCCTCTTTTTTTGGACAACAAMAGGTTYTTAAACCATACTTCATTGAATTAAATCAAAGTTAGTGGTCAATATTGAACGCTCGTACTAAAACAAAACATTTACTCAATAAAAATTCGTTACGTTGTCTGAAATCTAAAACTCATTTTATGAATAATTAAAATGATTCTAACGTTTCAATTAAGCAAGTGCGCGATCAGTGCAAACTTCAAAAGGGTAAGAACTCACTCTTACAGGTGAAAAGTGTGGAAGCACYAGCAGTTGAAACAATAAGCTGAGTTTTTGCTTAGTAGAGCAATTTTAAAAGCGCAATAAATTAAAAATATGCAGCGAACTTCGATTCGAGTGAGTGCCGTTTTAGTRGTAACCAGATGTGCATTTCAGCTTCGCAAAAATTTTGTCTTTTAAATGCATAAACTTTATGGCGGACTTCCTAAAACGAATTTTCGAAAATGGCTGCAAGTTTTTAATGACCCCAAAACCAACAGTTAGAGTTTCAGTTGAAMACTTGAAATTGAGAATACTAAAATAAGTTTGGATACCACCCAATTTACCGCAGAGGCAGGTGATTTGCTAAGCATTTTCGAAATTGGAAATTAAAACTCACATRTAATATGCTATTATTTCTCAGTGAATGAGCAAAGAATACTCAACGAAGATAAAATCTCTCCAAAGTGGTTAGCAAACACTGACTCATCTGTCAAAAGTATGAACCCTTTTCATTCATTGAACCAATCGTTACAATTMTTAAAACATTTTSAAAATAGGCTCCTTCCTCCTTGATGCAGCGCTGCCAGCGCCATTTGCAAGCATTGCAGGCGTCACGGAAGGCCGGAATAGCCTTGAGAGCCGATGACATCTCAAAATGTCTTTTCAGGTCGCAAAAGTGCTGKGATGCCGGCCCTGGTTAGGTACAAGAAAGGCCATAACTTTTGGTCCTCAGTGAGCACTTCTGTGACCATCTTAGCGCACACCTTGCGCTTGCGCAAGTGCTCCGTCACAATATCATGAACCACAAGTTTTGATAAATTTATCATTTGGGCAATTAAATGAATACTTAGTCTATGGTCTAAGTTCAAAACTTTGCGCACACGAGTCACATTGTCAGTGTTTGTTGAAGACGCATTTTTCTCAGCACGGCCTTCAACAATGACCTCTTCCCGGTYCTCCTAACGGACCTGGTGCCACCGAAACACACCACTTCTTGCTAAAGTAATATTTGGGTAAGCCTGCGTTAAAGTACAAATAAGTACAAATAAGTATGTTAGTTGTATAGACTTAAAGTACAYTTTTAAGAGAATGTAGGTCTGGAACTCAAATCGTGCTCCTGAATAACGTTTCTTATGATATTACTCATATGCTTTCATAATTCACTTACAGGGTTCAATCATTTGGTCATACTTGTCAATAGATTATTATAGACAGAGATCATGGTAAATTRTATCAGACTGATCAGAATATATAAAATAATTTCTATTCATTAATATCGGGCGTATCGACCCATTATTATTGACATATATTGCCTTATRTTCAGAAATAAGGTAAAGTAAAATTTGTCATATACTCTGATCTTGCTGATCTTGAAATTATTATCTTTGACAATAAACTGMTTTCAACCGCTTGAGACGCAAAACATTTTTCCACAAAAAAGTAAATTTCGCAGTGAACCCATCGATTTGTTCAAAGGTTTGGGACTTACTGTGTTCTTACCATTCTCYCGACTTTTCCCTTTGAACAAATAACCACATGAAAGGAGAATAGAAGCTTACTTTGCTTGGACTCAAAAAAATTKTTGGTTGTGCTGAGATCAGTCTACATACAAGTATGACTCATTAATCACATCGATGATTTGATTTGACACTACCATACTTGAATATATGTATGATGTGTTGARGACCCATTACTATAAGAGCTATCATTAAATCGATTAAGGTAATAAAGCAGATTTTCAGACTTTCTCACATAGGTCTGGAACGTTTAGTAAGTAGGGTGAGCTACGATGTGTTCCTGTTCCTTGAAAATGATTTTTCTCTTAAGAATGCACTGAAAAAACTTTTATTATCTATTTATATTTTTTGGACGATCCATAGAGATGAAAACCTTATAAACGTTTATTTAAAAAGGCARGAATTTCATTTTGAAGCCTTTCCGTCAGCAACTTAACGCACCTAATGATAAAGAACMACAAGCCTCSRATGAKWGACACCCCTTTTGCTGACGACCATGGCAAACGAATTAAGGATTACGATTTGAGGGCATGCACCTGGAATGTTYGGTTCCTTAATTKGGAAGGTGCCGCTGCTCAGCTGGTTCATGTCCTGGCATTCACCTCGGTGAAAGGTTCTGCGAAAGATTTATGGTTCTTTACTCTTTGAAAGCGGCGAATATCGCATTCGATGGACCGATGAGCTGTAYGAGATATAGGTGATATCGAATCATATGAACGAAAGTACTCCATCTCCAGGAAGCAGAGGAGAAAAGACCAGGTGGAGAAGGACCTCATTTCGCTTAGAGTTTCCAATAGGCGTCACGTTGCGAACAGAAGAAACGACTGGCGCGAAGCTTTAGAAGTCTATGATAATTATTTTAACCAGAAAGAAATCCCAGATTTTGCATTATACACCTTGTCTGTTCAAAGTTTCTTAACCGCATATTTCTTTCTTTTATTTTTATCTAAACATTAGGATTTATTACAATAGAAATCATAACCACTTATAGTGATGATCTAGATTTTATTTTTATTTAATCAAGCACCACATCTCGATTGAAGTGAAAAATTACAAATATTCAATAAAAACCGTTAAAAAAAAAAATACATTTAAACCTGTCATTATTCAATTATGTCGGTATTTGCCAACTTAAAGCGCCTTAACCTTTTCAGGAAACCTGCGCCGTAGAGGTAAATCAAGAAAATTTAGCACATTATGCAATTTGATTTTAATGAAGCACTTTACGCCATTACAATGGCTTTCAAGAAGGCAAACACAATGACACAGCGCCAACAACAATGCGCACAATGCCAGTAAGTAGCAACAATGAAAAAGGCAATACAATAAAAGGAGTCGGCCAACAAAGCAAGCGCAACAACAACAACTGGCCACAATGCGAACCCASCTTTGTTGGAATGTGTGTGTTTGTGTGCATGCAACCCGGCATGTCCGTTAGTTGACTTGTTCTTGGCTGCTGACTAGCTCGGCAAGGCGCCTCTTTAGTCACACACACACACATCATTTTTAATACGCAAGTGTGTGCATATGTTTGTTGTTTTTGCATGAAAGCAACAGCAATGCAGTGTTGTTGTCATCTCCCCACTATTAAACAAAGCCCCTTGTTGCAGTGCGGTGGGGCAGAGACATGACAAAAATATTTCACAAAAGGCGTTGCCGCTGAAAATAAACCCGAGTGAGAATGCWAAAAAGGCAAATTCAAACAAAACAAAAAAGTTAAAGAGAAAAGGAAAAAAAAGTATATGCAAAGTATATAATTGCATGCAATTTAGCGGGGAACATTATCATTGCTATATTTATCATAAATGGAAAATAAGAAATGTAGCATGCCACACAYATACACATGCACACATGCTCACGCGTTGGAAAGCAGAGTGTTGCAGGACAAGCAGCCGAGGAAGCGGTGTCACAGCAGGCGCCGGTACACAATTGAATTGTCCACGAAGTGCTTCGTGTGCGGGAGCGGCGGGGCAGGAGTGGAGGGGCTAAAGTGAGTGTGACACAATTGCGCGACCAACACATTGTCACAAGTAAAGTGGCGAGCATACGAAATAATATTGTACACTTCGCCATGAGAGGTTGTAATTAGTGGAGGAAACGGTGGCAAGGCGTTGCATGTATTTAAAAATGTGTTATTAAAACAACATATAGCCAAAAGACAAAAACAATTGTAACTACGGCAATGGCGTTTATAATTATGGAGATAAATACAGGGACATAAACGTGCATGTAAAGGGTTTACACATATGTATATGCGTATATGCATGTGTGCATACCGACAATGAGACAAGTTGGTTTAATAGCGAGCCATACGCAATTATATGAATATTCAACGTGACCGAGGATAGCGTTTTCCTGAAACACTAAGGATGTGAYTAAATGCAGCTGTAATGTCACTTGTAGTTATAAGTTTAATTATAATTGTATTGATTTGTAATTTATAATTTATAATTTGTAATTTGTATTTTGTAATTTGTAATTTGTAATTTGTAATTTGTAATTTGTAATTTGTAATTTGTAATTTGTAATTTGTAATTTGTAATTTGTAATTTGTAATTNGTAATTTGTAATTTGTAATTTGTAATTTGTAATTTGTAATTTGTAATTTGTAATTTGTAATTTGTAATTTGTAATTTGTAATTTGTAATTTGTAATTTATAATTTGTAATTTGTAATTTGTAATTTGTAATTTGTAATTTGTAATTTGTAATTTGTACAACTTTTTGAATTTAGTTTTGATTAATACTGATTAATCATATAATAACGTTGTGGCAATTAGTATTGTTTATAAATGATTAAAAGGTAAGAGAAATTCAATCGGCATACCCTTATGCTTATGTGCTTAATACTTTTAAGTAAAACCTTACGGTATTTTTTATATTTTATTAGGGTGAAAGTAATTTTAATTATAACCATTATTGCTTTCTAGGAAAATTCTCATTATACTTTGGTAATATCAATAAATTTTAAAGTACTTATTAATTAATCATTACAGTAATCCCCACACAGTTTATTTACTTTGGTAATGCCAAGAATGCATATTGTTATCTAAGGCACTTTTAATTTCTGCGCCTTTAAGTTAGCTAATTCCAGTAATTTGTAAAGTAAGCATTACAGTAATCACTACATCAATTACTAACTATTGTTATACCAACCATCATTCTTATTTTTTTWAAAAATTCTCACTGCATTTATTTTATTCGAAAATTGGCTTGAAAATCCGAAAATCGAGTTACGGAATATAAAAAATCCGAATTCGAGTAAATTTTTTTTCGAATCGAGYTACAGAATAGGCCCCCTGTAATGTTTTATATGAGTACATAGCCGCGAAATTCAAAAAAACAAAAAGCCGGAAGGGAAATATTTGACAACCTAATATATGAATTTGCTATGAAAATTTTCATATCTTCAATGATTGTGTTTTTGAAATGCATAGTAGAAAAGTAACCCCATAATATGGGTTTTTTGAACAAACAAAGTAAAAGTGACGTTTTACGAATAGATCTAAAACAAAGCAAACAAAAGTTACAACCCAACACAAAGCAAACTGAGCCGGAATAGCTACAAATATAGTAGATTATAAACATATAGGTAGTACATATACAGATAAATGTACTGCTGCATTTGTGTGTGTGTCACTGTATACGATTCTAAAGAAATTATATTATTATATTATTATTATAATAAAGTGGCAATACGCAAATGCAATAGTGGCTGCAGTATTCAACATCTGTACTCACCTACACATATACGCACACAAAGGCGACAAGCGACAATAAGCCGAGGTGAATTGGGCGAGAAATTGGCGAAATGCAACAGTAAAGTCTCCATTATGAATATAGCTGCTGTGGGTGTGGTTGTGGTTATAATGACAGTATTGTTTTTGTTGTAACATTTCAACAGTTAACTGTAACTGTGACAAAGAACAACAATATCAACAATGACACACGACAAATGCAACTATAATAAATATATGAAATTCATATAATGATACAGCTTGACGCTGTCAGCAATGACCGATGCATGGGCGTGATTTTCAACAGCGCACAAATTTACTTACACATTTACACATTTTAAATGTATACTCGTACAAATATGTATTCGCATGCTTTCGTTGGAGTGTAAATTTGTTTACAAGTCCATACGTATATATGTGTAAGTGTGCGCTGTTAATCTCACACTTGCAAGTTGTTTAATGCAACTGTTAACGCCAACCCATCAAACACACAAATACATTTGTATTCCCACATTTAATGTCACATACACACACACATATGTGATGCGGTTTACATGACGTATGAGTGACAATTGACAATGTAGTCAAGCACCTATGCGAAAATTCATCACTTATTTGACATTTTATATAAGTATTTATGCATGCGCAAGTAATGAGTACTGTTTGTGTGACTGCGTTTGCATGCAGCGCATATTTAAGTGTGTGACAGCAGTTATGCAGTTGACAGCAAATTGGGTAATTAACTGTAGGTTAAGTGAAAGACGCATGGATACTTGTAATTATTATATAAACATTTAAATGCATATATTTATTTAAATATTCGTATCAAATATATGCATGTGCAGTTATGCATTTCTTCYTTATATGTGAAATGTTATTCTTTGAATGATGGTTTAATTAATAACTTTGATATTTCGAAGCCAACCCAATTATAGGGCAACGAACAAACGAAATCGTAAATCTAATGACGGTTAACTGTTTAAGCTTAGAATTCTAGGAAAAGATTTTTAACGACTGTCAATGGTAAATTTCATATGTTAAGAACATGACATATTCAAAAGCACTTCACATGGCGGTGTGGTAAGTAATTATAAAGCTAACAACAGTCACATAAAATTCAAAATAAGGTAACATCACTTTTCTTTAGTTTTCAGGCGAAGGAAAAATAATATAATAAAATCCATAAATTTTGAAAAAAAAAAACATTTTCAGTATTGGTTATAGAATGGTTATGCATTGTTTGTCATACGCTCATATTGAAACAAAATTACAGTTTTGCTAGTATATATGTGAACAAATTAAAARGTATCAACAAATTTTCCAGTCATCATACTATAGAATAGCTATATATTGGCTATCATGTCTGACAACGATTCAAACAGTTTTTTATATGTATATTTCTTGACGTATTTAAATCGTATATATGCTCATTATACTTGCCAAAGTGATGCTCCAACTTCTTTAACTCGCCCAAACAATATGAAAACTGAAACCGGGTAATCTTACTCTACCGCAACTTTTGCCTATGGGAGTAGGTTGATAAGCTACAATATTTTTTCCTCAATTCGACTCAGAAAAGAAGAAATAGTTCAACGCAGACAATGCAAACACCATGATTCAACAAACACCGACCACGTGTCTACATTGACACAAGTTGGAGTGCAACCAAACACTTCACATTCTTGAGACTTGCGGAAATACATTGACGCGTTAGCAAAAGTTTATTTTAAAAAATATTAGGAAAAAACTTACCATCCTTTGTTAGACGAAAACGTCCATAGATAACAATCATGTTTGGCAGTTTATTAAGGATTTACATGGATTTTATTGGGTAAAAAACAG
Organism: Bactrocera latifrons; assembly: GCF_001853355.1. Classification (NCBI taxonomy): domain Eukaryota; kingdom Metazoa; phylum Arthropoda; class Insecta; order Diptera; family Tephritidae; genus Bactrocera; species Bactrocera latifrons. The sequence continues at coordinate 1,226,452 of NW_017537367.1, forward strand.
CTTTTTCAATATATTATTCTGATATAAAAAATKAAAAAATACACTATTAACAAAGAAATTCTGAAAATTTTCGAAAAAAAAATATATGAAACTCGGCTATTGGGACGGCATTTCCGGTGATACCTCGGAAAAAAACGCGCCCGCGTTTGCAGGATAACTCTTTACAGGTTCAACTAAAATAAAAAAATACTTGTCTTAGTTAAAAATTTAGCTTAGAACTTATACGAAAGAAAACAACTACAAAGTGGACTTTTGGCAGACATTTATACAAAAAAATGTAAATTTCGCAACATTTTTTGTTTTCAAACAGTTGTTATCGAAAAAACAATCCCTTGTAATCCCTTGTATCTCAAAGACCTGTAACCGWCTTCGAAAACACCGTTTCTAGAAAAGTACATTTACAGACGGCTTACTTAGCCAAGCTAGACTAGAGCGCACAAGCTCTCAAGGCTGCACCTCCGAAACAATTACTCAGATCAACTTRAAAATTTAGAACGATGTTTTAGAGGTGTTGCAGAATTTAATAAGAGAATAGATGTTTTGAAACCCGTAAACTCATGTAAMCCCTTAAATTATTTTATAGGTAATAGACTCGCTTAATTTATAACTATATTTAAAATTAATACATATTTTCATACTCTTGCAACATGTTACTGCATACAGTGTTTGTCCGGAAGTAATTTAACTGATTTTCTTCCGCCGCGACGATATTTCGGTGACTGATGAAGACCGTACTGGGAGATCTGCGACGATACTCATTTTGCTTTTTGCCATCAAAGGCATCGTCTATCATGAATTTGTTCCTCCTGCGAAGAGTCAATCGGGTCCGACAAGAAATTGCACCACGACAGCACCCCGGCTTACACCACCTTTCTTTTGAACAACTTTCAAATCCAAGGCCGACATCCCAACGCTTCCGCAGCCGCCTTAAAACCCAGATGTTGCGCCTGGCTTTTTTTGTTTCTCTGCCTGAAAAGGCCGATGAACAGCAAGCATTTGAGATGATAGATGGGATACAAGCAGCATGTACGTCGGCTTTCAAGGCTATTCCGGGAAATGCCTTCCTTGATGCCTTCAATGCTTGGAACCAGATTTGGCAGCGCTGCATCGACGCAGAAGGAGCATATTTTGAAAGTTTTTAAAGAATTGTAACGATTGGTTCAAAAAATTTTTTTAAATCGACTCAGTCCTATAACATTCCGGACAAACCCTGTAAAATAATATGTTTTTGAAAAAATAGGGACAAAGAAAATTCTATTTAGGAGATATGGTTAGACACTTGTTTGTATGCTAACTGTAACTGTACTTAAAGGTTTGGTCTAAAAAACAAAATTCTTGAGCTCTTTTGAAATCGTTCAGTCTAACAAAAGTCCAGACTGCCATAAGTGTAAATAATTAACTAAATAATTGAATATTGTACAGGATCATTTAAGAAGTTATTTCATTAAATATATTTGAATAATTCATATCAAAGTACTGATACTGAAAGTTTTCACCRTACAAGCTTAACCGTCTTGAGTTTCTAATATCGTAGAAAGCAAGTTATGCGTTCTTAGAATGACTGTTATATTGCTTCAGGAATTCTTACGCATAAGCTATAAAAATTCACTTAGGCAGTCACATTTCAAAGTATGTTTACAAAAATACGGGGATATTTCAATACGAGTACCGCAATTCAACAMTAGTGTTGGTGGTGAGTTTAGGTGAGCACGGAATGAGAGGAAATGGGCCACCAACACAGAAAATGCATGGAAAATTGCAAATTTCAAAGCAAAGCAGTAAAATCCCTTTTATAGATAATCATAGTTATTGAAGGATATACGAATAATCAAAGCTTTAGCTGTTATGTATATCTGAAAGACTTTTAGCCAAACGATTTTATTTTCKTCCCACATTCATACATATATATACCAACAAAGTGAGAAATCATTATATGCAGCAAGGGAAAATGTCACATATAAATGAATGTCTACAAAATGTGATGCTAATGCATGGAAATCTGCTGAGAATTGCATTATTTTCATTTTATTTTGTTCGCGTGTCATACTATATTGCTTACATACAAACACATACAGAGGGGATACGTAAAAGCACACACACACAGAAACATGTATAGATCTCAATGGGGTTGCATGTATTCAAAGACGAAAAGTTTATTTCGTTCGTTTGCGAATTTTTGGCAYCGAACCGCAAAACTAAACCAAAACCAGCACAAATGGGAAAAGTGTGCGATGAAAGAGAATTGGAACGAAGCGAAAGCGGCGGCAGTCAAAGGTAAAAAAGGCGGAATTCAACAAATACCCGTTGAGCCGAAACCAAGTCGCGTTTTTGCGAAGCCTAGCAAGCACACATACAAATAAACAAACACATTTCAATGTATATTAATATATATATGGCTGTGTGTGCATGAGTCCCCAAGGGGATTCCAACAGGCCACAGAGCCAGCAAAAGCAACAAACGTAGAAGCACGCCAATAGCACAGACAAATATCCACATGCACGCACACACACACACACCGACCGACTGTGCTTTGGTAATTCGTTTGGGGTCGGATGGCAAACGGGCTGTCTCACATAATACTTAAACGGACTACAGTTGGATCAGTGATGCCAGTAAAAATGCCTCTTTCGCTTCGGCACAGCGTCGGCGCACTGCATCAAATCGATTACCGAAAGGATTCAACATTCCACAGCACATATGTGTGCATGCACACATACGCACACGCAAAAAACCGAAGTSACGAACAGCGAGAAATGAAACGAGAACAATGACAGCTAGCAGCCAACCGTTGAGGTTGGCGGCAACGAAGCTGAAACACGACGTTGGAAGTTGTATTCAACAACTGTGTATTGACACGCAACGCCTGTTTCACTTTCATGACAYTCCAACTGCGAAATAGCGAAACAATGTTGAGTAACGGTATGCCGGAGTTGAAGGTATTCGAATTTGAGCAAAAGAGAGAGCGTGAACAGAGTACATTGTAGGTGAGAATGAGAGCGAGAATTCGTAAATATTTTATGAGAGTAATCTGTGGTGAGGGGAGAGAGTGCGAGCGCGATGATTTGTGTGAAACGAGCGAGCGAGCGACTGAGGCACAGTATTTCATATCGCAGTATACGTTTATCGAAGTTCGACTATCAATAGAGAACGCTTCTGAATTTTATAAGATTTTCGAATAACGAGAAAGCGCCAAGTGAATTTACGAAAAGCGAACAGCGCTGATTGAATAAAAAAAAAAGCAAAAAGGAAAGATATGGATAAAACCGAAGGCGTTAAGAAATAATATTCAGTTATGAGTTTAAGCTACAAAATAGATTTCATAAAGCAATAGTACTATCAAATGCTTCTAAGATTAAGCAAAATTTTATTTTCGAATTTCGAAAACCGTTACAAAACACTTCGCATTGGCGAAAKCTATCCATATAGCTACGTTTTCAAGCCTTTCAGCATTCACGCTTCGCGCTGCAAGAGTCCTTTTCTTCACCAGTAGCTGTTAGTTCTCAACTGGTTAGTATTCAGAACTGCCATTCGTATTGAACCGAAGCATTGTTTGGCATCGTCGGCGTCGCTGTCGCCGTCACAGCTGACGATGAGCGTACAACTCGCAGCTTGACTGGCTGCTGCCACGGACTGTTGGCCGCTGTGTGTTGGGACCGTGTGTGTTTGGACTTGGCTATGACGATTTTGCAATTTTGGCCAATACGTTGCGTTTCAGTAAGAAAAGCGTCGCCTAACGGTTTAGTACGTACGCTTTGCGTTTTAAGTTGGGGTAATTTTGCGGTTTGTTCGTGCGTTCGTAGTTTTATCACACGATATCAAAGGAAATATAAATAATGCATTGTAATTGAAAATCGCCAGCAAACAAAACAAAAAAAATCAAAAAACGAAAATATACATACATACTCATAAATAAACAAAMGAAGGCGTAATAATGAATGGCATGATGACAGCGCGTAAAAGTAACACTTGACTGAAGTTTGTTAGTTTTTATGATTTATATGTTTTATGCTTGCATCGCCGTTTCGCCGAATAAATGTGATTACGCTCGGTTGCATTTCAATGGCGGAAATCAATTGATTTAAACAATGAAGCAGTAGCTTAACGACAACAACAAAATGCATATTTTTTTTTTTGTTTTTGTTTTCAGGCAGTGTAAAATAGCGAAATGAAAACTCAATGAGAAATCAATTAATTTAGCGCTGATTCAGTTGAATATCTAAATGACCAAAATAATACTTCTCCGTTTATTACGTTGAGAGGTCAATATTTTGTTTATATACCGGCAGCATTGTTTAA
>NW_017537367.1:1232072-1277466 GCF_001853355.1 Bactrocera latifrons
GAATTAGTTAAGGCATTATCACAAGGGTTTTCCGTAAAGTATATACCTAAATTAAATAATTTCTATTTTATAAAAATATCCTATCTATTGTGACAAAATTCTGTTTGTTCATGTTTCTGATTTGTTTTACTATGAAAGGGTATATAATAATTAAATATAAATTAGTTGAGGAATTTAAGTGTATGTAATATATACATTTTTGATAATTTTAATAACTTTCAGGTCTTGAATAAAGCTATGAAATTAAATTGGAAATCTAAATCCGAGTTACTAAAACCACAACAAATTGATCATCTTAATCGCAGTTTTATACATTGTATTTTTCCCACAGGAATTGAAAATAAATTTCGAGAGTTTCAACTATATTTCAAAAATTCTAAAAACATATTTTTTTTCAAGTTCCATTATTAATTGTCTCGTCTTTTCGTATTCTCTCAACAATGTATCAAAGTTTGGAGTCTATTTGAAAACAATTTCTAATAAATAATTTTCTGATTAGATCTTTTTTGTTGAATTTTTAAAAATAACTGATGTTTTATTGATTAAAAAATAAGTCTAAGCCCACATATTGAAAATTTTTGAACATTTTTGAAATATATTAAAAAGTTARAGAGCGTCAGTTGAGTTCACATGCTGTTACTCAAGTTTTTTTCATACCTCTACTGTACTGTCAATAAACTAAATTTCACAATAATTCACAAAAATAATTTTTTTTATCCAGCACACATCTTTCATTACAAAAAATACATAAAAATATCCAAGCATTTTTAAATTAAATATAGTTCCTGTACATTTTTTTACACAAATTCGTACTCAAGCAATTTTTTTTTTTTAAATTAACCTTAATTTATTTTGCTTTGGCTTATAGCTGATAGATATCAACTTTTTTCAATATAAATATACTTACAAACACCAAAAAAATTAAAACTACATGCATTTGGGCATTACGTGTTTGTAATTAAAGTCAGTACTTTTTTATCAAATTTCTAAGATTTTTAAAATTTTAATTTAATTTTATTAATTTTTTTTATTTCACTACATGGTTCTATATACAAAAAAAATTTATTTAATTTCCATAAAGAAGTCAATTAAGAGTGACGCGCCTAAAACTATGCACTTAATGCCCCTAAAAATATGGCTGTCAAACTAATTTTAAACTAAACTTTTTTGTCTGCACACTAATCAAAAGTGGCAATTAAATTATGCGCAAACTTCCCAGACCAGTATTCGAAAGTGTTTGCGCTTCTACATTACGCTCAAGTCAAGTTTATATTTATATTATATATGTATATTGTTTTACACAGCAGAATACACGCTGCATTGAAAGCGAGCGCAACAGACAAATTAAAAGCCAGTAAGTTTCATAAAAKCCGCCATAACAGCAGCAGCGGCTGACCGGCCAACAACGCGAACGCTCCGGTATTTCACATTAACACGCGCCGAGTGCTCACAGTGATTAGTGACAGCTGATGGTGATGACGTGGTGTTACGATTTATAGCACAGGGAAAAAAATACTAGAAAGTGTACGCGGCGCGTTTGCAGTTGGCAGACGGTTTTTTGTATTTTTAAAGAAAAATAATAATAAGAAAAATTTCAAAAGCAGTGTAGAGAAATTTCATTTTCGTATATAACCACTGTAAACTTATAAAATTTAATAAAAATAAAAAGCGAGCAACGCGTATATAAATATTTGTTGCATTTGGTGGAGGCGGTGCGTATACGTAACATTGCGAACTACAGCTTCCTTCCGGTTGAATGACCATATAAAACGCGTCAATGTTGTTGCCCCCGTTATATATATATATGTAGAAAAATAGCAGTTGTGAGTGCATACACAGTGCTTGTGCGAGAAAGTGAGTGAGAAACCTAAGCGAATAAGCGAAAAGCGTAGGAAGGCAGATGCAGTGCTAGCTAAGGCAACAAGCAACCTAGAAAATACGGCGGAAAAGCTAACACACACACACACATAAAAACTAAATATATATTAGTCTACACACTTGAAGYATATACACGTATGTACATGTGTGCCATAAAAGCCAAGCTAACGAGTGCAAGTAGGAACGAATAACTGTATGCGCCACGGTCGTTGCAAGTCAAGATACATGCCACAGCCAGCGTCAGGCAGCAATTGAAAACCGAAAGAAAAGTGAAATTYTATTGTATGCGAATGTAAAACGGGTCGAGAAAGAATCGCAAAYGACACACACGCACACATACACACAGACGGAAAAATATTGGTAAAATTGTCATTATAAATCTAACGTCGCAGACGCTCGGCAAACGAAAAGTCAGGCAAAAAAACAATAGAAAAGCAGTAAGTGTAAGAAAGTGAGGTGTTGGTGCGACAGTTCGAGCAGTGGCGGCAGCAGACGACAGCAGCTTTTACGCTCAAAGTGCTATAAATTAACGTACGACGACCTTAAACGAAGTTCAGACAGCCAAAAGCAAAGGACAGCAGCCGTAGACGCCCACAACTAAGCCGGTTGCAAACGCTGCAGAGACGTTGTGTGTGTGCAGAAGAAGTAGCAGCAGCATTTTAGCAACAGATTTACCTTGCAAGCTGGTGTTGCACGAGCGACGGAGCCGCCGACGCCGTTTGTTGACACTCTCACTAAAGATAAATCAATAAGTGGAAAAGTACAAGTGCAACCACGCACRCATACATACATATAAAGATAATACACACACTTGGTGCACATATTAAAGTCACAAACACACACATGCAACGGGTGAGTGGTGTACCCGTGCAGCAGTTTTAAGTGCAAAAGTAGCAGYAGCAGCAAAATATTTGAATTGCTTCGGAAACCAAACGTCCAGGCGCGCCAAAACCAGTCGTCCACTCAGCAAGCCAGCCAGAGAGTGGCCTTCAACACCGCACCGCACCACATCAACTAAGCAGCAACGTCCACTCTTGTTTTTAATAGTGTCAAGCAAACGGGCGCCCAGTTGTCGCCAAGCGAGCGAACGACTACTAACCCAGCTATCTAAGTAGTTGACGCTGCCAGAGTAAAGCAGCAACAACAGCAGCAGCAGCAGCAGCAGCAATAGCAGTTGTTTTAATAGTTTTCGAGTAGCAACCGGCAAAATTCATTCGCAAATTATGCTGGCCATGTCAACACTGATGATGCCAGCTCCCACCATAGCGATGGGRGCGCCGCCGCCGATTACAATGGGACCACATAAGCCACCGGAAACGAAACTGCTCGCCATACATCCGGCTGCTGTTGCGGCAAATGGTGCTGGTGGCGTCGGCCAGCAGTCGCATCTACAGCATAACGGTCAGCATCCGCAGTCACAACAGCAACAGCTGCCACCGAATCAGCAGCAATCGCAGCAGACGCAGCAACAGCAACAAATCTCAGCCGGCAATAATAACAGCAACAAACCAGGTGAGTGCAGCACATTTGTTGTAAATTGGCGCGGGTTGCGGGTGGTGTATTGTCTTAAGTGACGGCGACAGCCAACAAGGCAGTTATTTTTTGCTGATTTTCGCTGTTGAGTGTTTTGAAAATTATATGCAGCAGTTGCGGCCAATGGTTGGCTGCGGTTGGATGGGGGTCTGGAGAGCTGCAGTCAGTCACTGCTGTTGGCTGATCTGCTTGAAGGTGCGTTTCTTACATTTTCAGTTACTTATCGGTAGCTAAACTGTGTAGCAGGCAACAAAAGCGGTTTCAGAAATCCAAATTTTGTTTTATAACTTTTTCAGGTTAAACTTTTGAGCCTCCATATAACATCATTTCCCAAACTATTTACTTAAAATCTTGCCTTTTAGACTTTGCTACTTTATTGCGGCACAGCGTCCATTTAACGTAATTTGTCTTGTCGTTTTCGCATTGCTGTTTTGTTTTTTTTTTGTTTTTTTTGTTATTTGTTTTGTTTTTCTGTTCGCCAGCCAATCAAATGATTCATTACACTATTATTTATTCAATTCATTGCATAAATGCATAATATATAAATATATGTCGCTACATATGTACATGCATTTGCCAGTGCCAACTTTGTGTTTCCTGCAATAAATTTTACAAATTATTTCGTTTGCTGGCATTAATATGTCACATACTCTAGATAAGCGATGATAAATGCAATTTAAGCATCGATTGCATGGCGACAAGTTTGCTTTTTATATTATGTAATTTTTATAGAGCAAAAAATGTGTTTCGCTTTTGTTGCATGTCCGACTTTAGTCGAGAATAAAATGTTGCATATTTATTTACGACTGAGTCAAAAATATTACACTCTTAAGCGTGGACATAAATACATAATTTATTTGAAACTCTAGGAAATAGGATCAATATTTTGTAGCTTGCAGTCTTAAGAACCCAAAATTGTTTAGGTTCTAGAACTWGTAGATAAAGTACTTCAAGAGTTCTGTAATAAATTATTTTAATAATACAAAAAATATCTAACTGCTAAAAACTCCACACTAGGAGAGCTTAGTATAAGAACATATAGCATATAAGCTTCCAGGGATATTTAAATGAAGATAGATCAAAATAGTTTCAATAAAAAATAATTAATAATTAGTTTACATATATTTAAAGGTTTCATACGCTCGTATAAAGTTATAAGTTAAATATAACGTACCGAAAACATAACGTTGAAAACCAAAATTTTATTGGTATCTTTTACAAAAAATTAAACGATATTTCGTTATGTGACCCCATAAAGTCCATCAGCATGAAAATACGTAAAAAATGTCGCAGTTGTTCTTTTGGTCCTGTAGAATGTTCTATATATTTCTAACTCAAAGTGGCTAAACCGATTTGGCGAAAAAATTTGTGGGGCGGTAGCTGAGAATCGACCCCTGGATATATGCTTTTTAAAGCTACAGTGTTGAGTAAAAGTTCAAACATAACTTGAGATGAGTGCTTAATTTCCTKGGAAACAATGCAATAAAAATATAAAAATATAAAACCAGAACCCTCGCCGCGGGATGAAACCTATCCGACGCTTAAATATAATTACTTTATAACAACATTTTCACAATTAACGAAGATAAGCTCTTACACTAGGTTTGATTTACATACATAAACCGTTAGTCAACAAAGTAACAAATTTCAAAGTTCAATAAGTGGTTGGAAATTTTTGGAATTGATTATTTGATCAAGATATGGATTTTTATATTATATTTGTTCTCTTTTGCTTTGTTATTAAATAATATTCTATGCTTGTCGAAAAAATTTAAACTCAAAGACTAAAATTGTTTTAAAAAGTGCTACTTATGCCTCCAGAAACAATATTAAACATTTAACTTAATTAAACCCTAAAACCCATTAGGAATTCAGACGTACTGAAAAGCTGAGGTTCACGAAAAAGTATCGTATTTTCAAATCAGATTTCACCACATTAACATGAAYAGTTTTTGTTTATCAAATTGCAGAAATCAACGCCTTAAATATAAAATTTTTAGCACTATAAAAAATAGTTTTTTCTCTTTGTGGGATATTGTGATTTTGTTTTTTATTTCCCATACTGTACATTTTGGAAGTTTATAAAAATAGCGATGCAATATAAGTGCTTTTTSTGAGAAAACTTTTAAATTCGTTGACCTAAAAATTTGTACTCATATTATGGTGTCTTTTAATTKTATTTCAAGGCTTAGTATTAGTAAAAATATTTATTTAGAAAGAAAGTATAGTTGATCTCCGKGAGCTCCTCTCAAAACAGACGTTTTGCGGYRACCATTATATCTCTGAACTGGATACTCTCAAAWTAAAAAGCCAAACCAATTTCGTTAAAGAATTGACACATCTCTTAATTAATCAAAGTATTAAACAAAATAGTTATTTGTTTGACAAAATGACGACTAAAAAATATATTTAWGAAGCYCGKRTTAAAATMAYCAAWAGYTTTAGCCGTTTTCGAGCAATGATAGTCACCAACTTTGAAAAAACCATTTTGAGAAAAACRCGTTTTATACCYTTGTACTTCCAAGCACTCTGAAACGCCTTTTCAAATTTACGTGCAGCTTCGAAAATATACACCGGAGTGATATATTAAGAAAATAAAATAAATWMATTAATTTTTTGACAATTCTAACTCTATATGACCCCTTAAGATGTTTATGTTGTAAAACTCATTTATTAGTTTTTTTTTAAATAACCAAAGTCTGTTCAAAAGGTTTTGTGTTTCAACTACTTATAAAAATAGCTCTTTTTCAAATTTTAAACAGACTAAGTTTCCATCTGGAACTATTGCTCTCCTTATTCTGATCTGGAGGTAAGAACGATTTTAATTATTTATTATGACGGAAAATTCCACGAATGATCGTGGAACTTATTACAATTTAACCGTTATGGATAAATTGTCTTCGCCGAGTCTGAAAACAGCGTTTTGAGGTCAACGGGTTATTTGAGGTGAATATTATGTTCTTGACAGACCTATTARATTGTTTAGCTTTTCCTTCAGAATTTTTTTCATTTAATATTATTTAAGGTATAAACGTATTTTATTGTGATTTTCAAGCTCCTCTATATAGTTTTGCAGCAAATAACTCGTTTAACGACAACTTTAAATTTTCATTCTACTAAATAACAGGAGATTTCTTCAAAAAATTCATATTTCCTTAACATCTACAATTTGTCAGCATTATTTTCCTGTTGAAATTCTACAATACTGAACAGAAAAATATCAACTATATCTTACAGATTAYGGCACACAGAATAAAATAATTAAAAAAAAACAAGAGAAAACCCCAGATGATAGGAAAAAATCACTTTTCCGGGGGACTATTTGTTTCTCTGCCGATCTTGTTGAAGTTTTGTAATTGTTGAAAGCAAATATGTGGTATCGTACCATTAAACTTTATTACGCAAAGCTTCATAAAGTGCCATAATTTTAGAACACTCAAATTTTACAAAGGATATAAAGCAAAACGCGGTGGCGAAGTAATTCGATTCCCCATCATTTAGTAGATTTAATGTAAATATTAAATAAAGTTGAAGATGCACATCTGGTTTTACGTCACTGCGTTATTATTATATGTTTCACTTACCAGAAATAATTTCAGTGAGTGTGACTAAATTCGGTGAATAGCGCATTAATGGCCTATTTGTAGATAGAAAATATTACAACAGAAAACCACTTTTAATGCCATCATCTTGTCAGCAATTGTTATGCATAACTATATACATATAAAAGATCAGGATAAAAAAAGCCAGAGTTGGAATAGCTATCAACGGCATCAAATATTAACTTAATCCCATTTAGTAGATCATTTTAATGAAGCTTGCAGAAAATCGTATACATATCTAAGTATGAGTTGGTACTGAAAATTTAGAAAATCAGTTTTTTACTTTTTCTCATCCAATTATTATGGTGGTAAATGAATGATTATTTAAAATAAGAACCATTTATCATAAGAACGGCAACTAAGGATAGCTCGACGAATTACCTCAACAAATCATAAAGCAAATGGAATGTAATAAATATTTTTTATTATTTCTCTTTAATAATATCTACTTGAAATTTTTGTCTGGACTGCTGCATTTTGAAAATTGTTCATATCCAACAGAAACAGTTCAAACCCCTATGAACCTAATATTTGGACCTGTAACTGTAGTTGACTTTTTGCCGAAAATACTGGTCAATCTGTCAGATTCATAACTGGAATTCAGAGAAGATCCTGTACTGATAGTAGCATGAAGGAGTGTTATAAATATATTGAATAAAGTCAACACACTCCGTAAATATGGGGCTTACCTAATATAAAGATTTTTGAACTTTCTGGTGACTTTATACTGTATATATCGGCCAATATATGAGTGATTTTTTATAAAATTATGAGAGCGTGTTTTTCTTATGGCGCAGATTTCTGCGTAAAAAAAAAATCGGCAGAAAACTCGCCTTAGACCCCACATACCTAACTGGCCTTATATACCTCAAGGTATATCTACTTTGCTGTAATCCTTGCAAGTTGCGAAGGTATGAAATGTTCCGTTATACATAGTCAAACTTAAATCTTCCTTACTTGTTTTGTATTATTTTATTAAAATGCCAGAAATGTTTGCTAAATRTGACGTTTATACGAAATATAAAGCTTATCGACTAAACTTTCATAAAATCAAAACTAAAATAAATATAATTCAAAACTTTTGAATACCACAAATTTTGCACTGAAATGCAAATGAAATTATCGTTAAACACTTTATGCTAAACAAAGCCTCAATAGCAAAACAATYTTTGTAGTTTGTTTGAAGCATAAATGGCGAGCAGACTAATTAAGGCTGGTTGCTTGAGGAAGCCCCGTTAGCTCAATGAAAGTATTAAAAGTAATAACACTTTAAGCTGCAGCCTACACAGACAACTACCAACAACAACACAAAAATATTATAAATAAACATTAAAAGTAAGAATAACAACCGCAGAGATGTGGCTTGCCACAGAATACAAATAAGTGCAACAGACGCAAGAAGCTGGAAAAAAAGAACCGAACCAGAAGTGGAGAAGCGCCAGCAAACAAAAACAGAAATATGAAAGAAAACCACCAAGTTGCCAGAGTTGAGTCGACGAACTACGCCAAATACTGTATATAAAATAGTTAGCTTAAATCACAACAAAAACAACTGATTTTGTTGCAGAGAAAGTGGCGAATTTTACAACTTGTATAAAAAATGTAATTATTAGCCAGAGTGAAAGATTCCACACTTCTGATGTGGGTGAGTGAAGAACTTGGTTTGTCGGCCTTTGAGCATGAAAAGCAGAAGAGCGCACATGTATGAGTAATGAAAAATATTGTTGAAAAAAAAAAAAAAAGGTAGAAAAAATAGCTTCCTACTACTTTCTAATATAATATTAAAGCATTGCAGCGGCTGACAGTAGTTGGCTGCAGCGATGGCAATTGGAATAGAAGTTGCTGCAAAWGCTGGGCAACCACTAGTCAAGCTGGCAGGGCGCGGATGGATGTGGACTGGCAACTGACGACAATTGCGGCGGAAGTGTTGATGTGGAAGTGTTGTGAGTGCCCAGAGTTGCAGAGACGAAATGAAAAAATTTTGATTTGTAATTACTTCTGAAAGGATTATGTCCTAACACCATGATTCCTAATCAAATAGAGCTATGAGCTAGGTATAATATAGGATATGGATATGAAAAATAAATATACTCTCGTATTGAATTAGTATACATATAACAGGGAATATGACTACATGAAGTAAGGTTTTAGTTATTATTTAGTATCTCAATTTTTTCCTGATATCTTGCGTTATCTTAATACAATTGAGAGAGCATATTTTCTTATGGCATCTGTATATGACCAGYTGGCTGTTCTTCCGTGAACTAAAACTTCATTTTTCGAGACATTCAGGTATCTTACTTTTTGAAGAATCTGTTTATATATCTGAACGGCTTGAACAACTAGGGCTTATCGCTGCCATATAAATAGAACGATCGGAAAAAGGCTTTGTTTGGATAACCGTTTTAATTTATCGTTGTTATCTTCTAGAAATTTGGCATGAATTATTGTCACAGTCTCCGACGAMATTGCTCCATATAAACTGGATGATWAAAATCAACACTTTTTAAGTTATCTTTAGTATTTCAAAAAGATTATTATTGCTTTGAGTTATGAGAACATAGAATGGCTTCGGCATTTTTCGTAGTAAATAGTATGTTTGTCATACAAGTAATTAAAACTTAGTTTTAGTGTTATGATTACGATTCTGTGAACCATTTTCGCACATGTAAACGTTAAGCAATCGTTGTCTCAGACTGCTTATCGAAAATATGCGAAAAATTAGGTGGATGATTTTATGGGTTTACTAAAAATTAAACGTTAAAATATCTAAAATTACGGTCTAAAAAATGTCCTGTTTTACTAAATGTAAATTTCGCTTYYGTTGTAAAAGTAATTTGAGTGGTCTATTCAGAAATAATGAGATCGCCAAMTTCGCAGATATTAGTGTATTAGTACAGTCTACCAATCATTATGAATTATTATGAATAAGAGGGTTAGATTAAGTTAGATGGCTGATCAAAGATCGCACGTGGACTACTTCTTGCAGTCCTTTGTGAGGCCATAGTAAAGAAGAACTCCTGTGCTCAAACTTATAAATTGGCAAAACGTTTAGTGGAGAACACAAATTTAATTTCCAAGCGCGGTTTAGTCAAGAAAGAAGTATGGACTTATTGCTGTCTCAGCTTCTTCGATACAGCTTCTGCTGATGGCGTCTGGTAGGATTTCCAGCTTTTCTGTGTGGACCCCAATATGTCAATGGCCCGAAACTAGGGAGAGGCTAGCCTTACTTAGGGCAAAGAGATCACTAGGTCTCTTGCGACAAGAAGGTTAAACGCTGCCAAATTCTCTCAAAATGAACTCTGTATTTTAACTCGCGATCATATTAGAAATGATACAACTTTTAGTCAGGAAATTGGTCGTGGAAGGATATTGTTTAAGTGACATTTATAAAAATTTTCCGAACTACGTATGGAAATGCTGGAAGGTTGTATCTTTGTTGGTTCTCATATATGGCAATACATAAGGGATACATATTTTATCAAAGTTATGATTGTTCCGGAAAGTGTGGTTTGAAAAAGTGTTGTGTGAATAGTCAAAATTTTTGTATTTTTTGACAAACTTTAAAATCTGAAGAGCAAATAAAGGTATCAAGTTAGAATATATTCGCAATAATTTTGATAAATTTTTAGATGCTTTAGGTAATTATGATGATAAAAACAGATTGCTATTCCACTAAGTTCTAGAAGTGAACGAAGAAAAGCATCAAGATTGATTGGCTCGTTCCATTATTAAAAATTACTGCTAATCTTTATAAAGTTGGTTTTAACTCAAAAATTATAAAGAAAGAACTCATAAAAGACATTTAGTATACCCAAGTTCCATTAAAATGGACGATGCCAAAGTGGAAGATATTTTTTGTTGATATTTTGAAAATCACTAAAAACTAACCACTATTATTTTAATAAAGGACCCACTGAGCATATACATAAAAAATATAAATTTTTCCATACTTACGTATATCATGGAAATCACTTTTAAACATTCAAACGGTTTCAAAATTACATATTCTTTCCATGAAAAATTGAAGATTCCTTTCATTGTTCATAATACGAAGAGCTCGAAAAAATAGGGAGACACACATAATATATGTTTTGCACACATTCACAGCTTAGAACTAATTAGAAGGATTAGCAAATATTTTAAATAAAGTACCGCAATAAATAGCACAAGCATTCCACGCTTGATTGGATACTTCACCAGAAGGTCACCAAATCAACGGCAATGGGTCGCCGATATGCTTGAATGCCCTCAATTTGCTTTTCAAGCAGTTGCGCGACCGCCGTGGCGTCAAACTCTGATGAATAGCGGCAAATTAGTGTGTGCAACACTAACAGCATAACCACGAAATGCATATACTACAAGGCAAATCTGACCGCCACTTCAGCTGGCAAACCGCAAAAGCGCAGATACACAGKCATATTGAAGTTACCGCAAATAATACACAAAACAATGACTGCGCGCAAAATGCTTCAGCCTGCAACGAGTATTGCATAATATAAGCGTTGAGTGTAAACTTTCAAAATTTAATTTGTTATTTAAGCTGTGAACAAGTGTTGGGCTTGCCAAAGCCATTATAGTGAATTTTATTTTCTCTAGTAACACAACAACAACAACAATAGCCATTCAATAGCTTTAGGCGCAGAAAGCACTGAAAAAGCCACGACTAACTGTTGGCAATTTTCTAGTACAAAACAGATAATCACGCGCCAGTGTTGCCACCACGATGCTGCAACACGATCAATGCAACGTCAATTTCATTGCGTTTTAAATAGATTTAGCGCCATGTTGCACATAGCTAAATGGTTTTAGAATTGAAATCTAGACATAGACACAGGCAACGCACAAAAAACAAAAAAAAAACTGTGGCATGTGGATATTGCGGTGTTCGGCGGGTGTTGGGCGGGTAGGTAAACACGCTGTCTATGTGCTTGTCTGCGGCAAAGTTAGCAGGCGTTGAAATTTCGAATTGCCGGCGTGTCAGCCAGCGCGTTGAATGGGCAAACCAACAGCACCGAATGTCTACATGTCGTGCAACTTGCCTGTGTTTCATCATCAAATCAGTTGCTGAAATTGTTTTACTGTTCGTTGTTGATTTGCTCTCTACGTTTAGTTCTTGTTTTTTTTGGTTTTTTTTTTTTTTGTTGCTGCTTCTGCTTTGTGGATGTTTCTATCGTTACTGTGCTTCATGCTTGCCTTGAGTGCAATTTTCAATACAAATACAAACAAGGATATTTCAAGGATGCGTTGCCATCGTTAAAAGTTCGCTGGCAATCCATTGCCGACAGACATATGTACACATGCAATGAATACGCAGCRTTGTGGCAGTGGGTGAAAGAGAAAGCGTTTCATAGACGAGTGGAGTGGCAGTTTAAACTGTGTGCTACGATCTCTGCCAACTCGTTGCATAGACATTCGCAAATATATGCAACTGCACCAAGCACTGTATGCGAATATACCACTACTGGGMAAGTTGAGGTGAAAAGTGCAAATAGTCGATTTTTGGGTGAACATTTTTTATATTGACGATAGATGGCGCTGCGAGCTCCTAAATCCATGGAAAAATTATATTCATAATGCAATTTAACTTATTTTCACTTATACCCTCTGACTTTTTCTTCTAAATAGTAAATTTTCGAGATGGCTATCAAAGTACATGAGGATAGTGGGAATAACATCATGGATCAGTTTATATTATTGAGGAATCCGAGCTATTTAATGCTATATAATGGTCTTAACTTCAGAATCCATTATCATCATYCAAAAATTTAAGGATGATAAAGTTTCAAACGCAAGACTATTTCAAAAYATAAATTTTTCCTTGGAAGTAGATTTAGGTCACAGCACAGAAGGATGGGAAATGTCTTACTACAATTATAAAAAATACTAGTAAAGTTCTGCTAGATGTTTGGACCAGCTCTCTTTATTTATGCAGCCGGTTATAGAAGTGTTGAAGACTCTTCAAAGGATATGATGAGTTCTTCTTCTTTTTACGGATTATTGCCGARATTATGAGTTAGTAAGTTTAAAAATAAGCTTCACGTCAAGARGATCTATTTTACGAACAAAAACGAAAGCCAAAAAAATTCGAAATTGGTAGGGTTTCGATCCCATAATCCAAAGAGTAATACTAATAATGAAGGCAATAGTTTATCTACTGGGTAGCTACAGATTTAMCWACATATTCACGCATACATACATATTCATCTGAGAATCTATTTCGACATACTAATGCACACATTGCGTTACATAGATTTATGTGCGTGTATAATGGAATGGCTCACAGTGTAAATGCGGTGGATGTACGCTGAAGCATCACTTTTGCGTAAGCAAAACCGACAGACAAATATCCAGACGCATACCTTTACTTTTGTTTGCATGCAGACACCCATACATGCAGGTGTGTATGTCTCTGTGTGTGTACAGAACCYATTGAGTGCAGCATACAAATTGTTGCGTACATAAATAACGGAACATCCAAGCTGCAATAGCACATAAAAAATCTGGGCATATGCAACAGCGTAGACACGTTTATATATGTACGCGTACAGTTATGCATGTTTACTTGTGAATGAAACTGTACAGGTTGCTATGCGTGAAGGCAAATCATTGGATCTATAAACTAACACACACAAATATGCAAAGCATAAAATATATATTCATCGCTTCAATGTGAGATAACGGTACTCAAAGCGGAAAAGTTAAAGAGATTACAGTGAAAGCAMACTCTCAGATATAATAAAAGGCGTTTTTAAGGTATCAATTTTTTATTTAAAATTATATGCAGAAAAGTATTGGAAATAAATATAATTTTAACATTTATGGCATTTAATTTTTTAACGAAATTTATAATACAACTATTAATTTGAGAACCTAGGTTTCAGCTGCCTTTGAAATCCATATAGAAAATTCAATACCTTCAAAAGCAGCCTTCATGAAACAAAAGGATAATCAAACCGTTTAAGTACATTATTAGCACTATTTTAATTATAACAATAAATTAAAATACATTTTTAAATGTTTTTTGATCATCGCTTCGGAAACTCAGCTATTTTTACTGTCTTGGAACAATATTTCAAAGACTCGGGTTGAACGCTTAGTGCCATAATTCCAAAAAAGGAACGCCAGTATTGCAGCCTTCCAGATTACTTACTTACTTATTAACTGTTTGGATACAAAGGAAACGTTGCTCTTATCATATTCCTAGGYCATTTTATACTTGCCATCTGTAAAACTTGCCATCTTGATGGTATCAACACTTCAGAGCGCCTTCAGTAAGCAAAACACTTGATGGCTTCGTCTAAGAAACTATCCTTACGAATGTTACGCAGCCAGGTCCTTCTCCTCCTGGTCCTTCCAACGGAGTGGAGGTCTTCCTCTTCCTCTGCTTTCCGTGGCGGGTACCCCGTCGAATACTTTCAGAGCTGAAGTGTTTTCGYCCATTCGGACGAAATGACCTGATCAGCGTAGCCGCTGTCTTTTAATTCGCTGAACTATGTCAATGTCGTCATATATCTCATAGAGCTTATCGTTGCATCGAATGCGATATTCGCTATGGCCAAGACGCAAAGGATTATAGATTTTTCGCAGAAATTTTCTCTCGAAAATTCGCAACGTCGATTCATCAGTTGTTGTCGTCATCCAAGCTTCTGCACCAAATATCAGGACGGGAATTATGAGTGACTTATAGAGTTTGGTTTTTGTTTGTCGAGARAGGACTTTGATTCTCAATTGCCTACTCAGTCCGAAATATTCTGCGTTGAATTTCGAAGCTAACGTTATTGTTGGTGTTGATACTGTATCCAAATTGAACGAAATTATCTACAACTTCGAAGCTATGACTGTCAACATTGACATGGGAGCCTAGTCGCTAGTGTGACGAATAATGTTTGATGACAGGAGATATTTCGCCTTGATCTGGTTTATCACCTATTTGCATCGCTGCCTTATCGATTCTGTAGAAAGCAGAAAACTAAACAGCGCGGTTGCTGAGGTCAAGTAGCTGTACACCCTTATAGTTTACCTGCTCGATTAAGCTCTGCAGCTCGAATTATTTTCTCCAGATGTAGGTTGACAAATGGAGTCGATTTGTCTGACACAGCATTTAGTATCGAACGATTTGGAGAGGTTCTCCCGATCTAGCGAAGCATTTAGTGTTGCTCAAGGTCAGTTTGTACAGCGGTATTTCTTTTGCGGGCATACCAAATTCAGACATTGCGGCATAAAGGCTGCTCATCTATACTACTAATAAGAAAAAAAGCGAGCTAAAACTAAGAAAAACGGAGACTAACTGCAAAATGTTGATAAAAGTGCAACAAGAAATTAATTTGCTTATTTTAACCGGCGCATCAAGCGCAATTTCCGACGGCAACATCGCGTCACATGCAACCAAGGCGAATGTCACGCAACAGATGCCGTACTATGAGTACACTTCAGAGCGTCAGCACTGCTAACTCCATCCTCTAATAATAACATAACGGTAAAATATGTGTTCAACATTGAAATTTCAAAACTCTTCGTGTTACGAACGCTTTCTTCTCACACTCAGTGCGTTTCACGTAAGTCATCGCAACGTCTTATTTGCATGTAGGCTTTGTGTGTGTGTGTGTGTGTAATGGCGTCGCTAATATGCTGTGATAGCGGCGGTTGAGATGGCGTGAAGTTTAGCTGTAAGTTGCGCGAAGTGCAAACAAAAAGCTTAAATTTGTTGTAGACACTTTGCAGCGTTACACACGATGACAACTTTTTGTTATTGTTGCTGCTACGAGTATTATTCTGTGTTAGTCAATTTATCTTGCAACTGTTGGGTAAAGCATGAAGGGATGTGTGCATATTTGTTGGCGTAGAGCGTTAAACACGCATTCTTTCTGCACTTTRTTTATCGTTTACGCTGTTACTGATGCCTGTCCTTCTCTCTATATCCCTATATGGATATATGTAATAATATCCCTCTATGCAGAACAATTTCGAATTCGCTTGAATGCATATTTCTGGTTTTGAGCTAGTTAGCTCTTTAAACCACAAATTGAGAAGAAGTAACGCTGCAATGTGATTTGTAAAGTGGSATACACATTTAGTGTTTAGGGTATAAAATGGTGATTGAAAACTAGAAGTCTGTGCAAATGTGTATATTAAAATATGAAAGCAAATCTTTCAAACTGCCATTAGCCCGAAAAAGAAAATTTTGGAATATTGTCAAATGGAATCTACAATTTGTCAGTTTTGCTCTATCTCAAAAGACTTGACTTAGTGGAAATTTCCTTTGAAGAACTTAGTGATTAAGACGTTGTTTGAGTAATTTTGGCACTGAAGGGTAGCTTATAATAAGTGTGAATAGTATTAAATGACAGCTATGAGAGAAATAATTGTCTTAAAGATCATTGTGATAAGAGGAATTGATATCCTAATGTCGGTCTAACCGTCCCTCTGTGCGAACTTATGTAAAAATTGTGATACCGTACAAAAATTTTAGAAAGTGAACCTGGCCTCGCTCTCTAATAGGTTTAATACATACATCTCTCAAACTGTTTTAGAAACATCAAATTCCAAAATAACCAGACTCGCTCAAGAAAAATCCCATAAGAATCCCTGCCGACAGTATGAAAATTAATGAAATCGGATAATAACCCCGCTCACCCCTCATAAAATGGTACTGTTAAAAGCATCATATCTCTTATATTCATATTTCTATTTTGAAGATGATTTATTTAAGTACATAAATACACATTATATATATTTTTTTTTTTTGATTTACAGTTATTTTATATTTTTGCGATTTCACCACTTTTTTGGCATAATGAAGCACCAGAATATCCGCTTAGTATCAACCTCAATCTAATAGAGCCATAATTGAGCTCTTAAATTTTAAGTTTGAAATTTTGATAATATAATTGTTTCTTAGGATGAGTGCAATACTTCTAACATAAGTAATTCCGAAAACTCTAAACGTAGTGTATAATTTTGTTTTATTTGTCTTCTTGGTCTATATAAGTAAATTCCGATAAGACCACTTCACAGCATTTAATCTTGATTAGCGACCTCCTTCATATACCAKGTTKTTCAATAAGTTTTGTCGTTTGATAAGAAAACCACAATTTTATGATACAAAAGACAATATTTATGACTGYTTCATTTGATGAAAAACACTGGCCACGAATAMMTTTTTWGARTTTTGGAAACAAATGGAAGTCGCTGKGGGCCAAATTTGKTGAGCACAGTGRGTGCTTCAACAATTCGCAMTTTAATTCATGGATTTTAGCTATTGTCAGAATGCTYCTGTGACACGATGCATTGTCCTGATTAAAAATATTGTTTTTCTTCCGTAAACYGTGTATATTTTTMCGAATTTTTTACTTCAAGTGGTYCAAAATGTTGCAAAAATATTTCGTATAAATGATTTAAAAGTTGTTCAAGTAATGCATAAACAAAATTTCTCTCGCATCCCAAAAACCTCATGCTATAATCTTATTGGCCGATTTCCAAACCCGAACTCGTTTCAAAGCCGAWCAATCAGGTTCACACCACTCTTTAGCCTCTTCTTTTGTCTCAGGATCATGGTGATAAGCCCAAGTGTCATTCATAATGATGAATCGACACGCTAAATTCACTTTATTCTTTTTAAAAGGTTCTAAATGTTGCTGAGATAGTCGCATTCGACTGTGTTTTTGTTGCATTGTTGACGAATGCGGCACCCATTGTGCACACAGCTTTTCAAAACCAAAAATTTCACTTAAAATATGGTGCACATTGTCTAATGAGAGTAATAGAGTTAAGTCTCTCTCAGGTTATCGATAATATTTCGAAACCATATCTCGTATTTTGGCTATAATTTCTGGTGTTGATGCGCTTTTTGTACGTCCTTCAAGGCTTGTACGACCACTTTTAAATTCAGCAACCCATCTTTCTACTGTTCCCATTGTTAATGAACAATCATAATACACTTTTAATATTCGTTCGTGAATGTCTTTTCAAATAATAAGAATTTTATCATTGCACGATATTAAGTTTTTTACTTTGTAAAAATTAATGTGACATGTTGACACTAAATAGTAGCAACGGCCTCTCTTATCCAACGACATAACTTATTATACAACCTGGTACTTATACCTACATATATAATAAAAGTATATTAGATCATATCATAAATTTATGTTAAGTTTGCTACGAAATTTATAGCAGCTAGAAGAAACTGTCTGAGACCGTACAATGTATTTATATATATAATCAGAGTAAAGAGCTGACTCGAACCGCCTATCTATATTTATATACACGAACTAAATTAGCAGGTTTGGAGAAAACGATCTGAATTTTTGCGGACATTATTTTCTCCAACAGAAGTTGCTCATTTATTTGAACTGCCACTATCACACTAGCTGCCGTAAAAATTGATCGATCTGAAGCAAGTACTTGCATGTAAAACTGTTCTATTGCGGGAAGGTATTCGCAATTCACACTTTCTGATTACATTAAGTATCTATAATATTCTCTTACATACACCTACATATATGTATTATTGATTCACAGAGACACAAGCGCAAAACTAATATTTTTAAGACTTAATTATTATTATTATTTTTTTTTTTTTGTAATTCTCTTTACTACAAAACGGCTTGTCAAGAACAGTGTTTTTGCTCTTGAGCGCATTAAATAAATGGCGCCTAAAGCAGCAACATAAAATATAAATGATGTTTAACAAAGACAATGGATTACAATTCGTTTGGAAATTTCATTTGTCTCCCCAGACGGATTATGCACCCACACACACGTATTATAAAAACGTAATAATATGCACATTAAAATGACAATWCAAATAATAACGCCTGTTTTTTTCACACCGAGTAGCACTTCAAAAGCGATTTAATTAACGCGTTTATTTGCTAGTCGACTGTCATTTCAATGCTTTCGACAGCAAATCGGCGACGTTTGTCAATTGCTTTGTTTTGCTGCAATTGAATGCGCTGCAAATGAATGCAATCGAGTTGCGAAATTGCGCTGCATATTTAYGTTATGTGTAGGTGTGAGTAGCGAATAGCACATGCATACACACATACACAAATACATACACGTAAAGAGCTTTCCTTTCATGTGCATTCACCCTTTCAAATATATGTGTATGTATTTTTGTTGTATATTGCAACTTTCCGCATCTCCTTGTGCAATGCACTTTCGTATCTAGACACACACACACGTGCACACAGTTGCACGTAAATTGTCTTCTTTATTTTCCACTTCAATTTCATTTAGTCAGCGGAGTGTGTGTGTGTGTGTGTGTGTGCGTATGCGCGCGTCTTACTTCTTTATGCCACAAATGTTGCACTGTAAATGAAAAGTTTACATTTCATTGCTCAATTTGGCATTTTGGCAGTGACAGAGAAAATAATACTCATACGCCCCGTATGSCAAATGCCGCTAACACGACAAATGTGGGCGCATCGAAATAGTTGCTTGCCACATTTATACTTGGCATTCACATTCAAGCGCATTTCGCATTTTGCAGCGCACTCGTGTGTGTGCATCGCCCTTTCCCTACCGCTTCCTCACTATATGCTATATAAATATGTTTATGCGTGTGCTTATGCGCGGGTGTGTACGTTTGTTGCTGATTTCGAGTTTAGTTGCAATTTTTTCTCCCTTTTGCGTATTTTTATTCAATTGTCCTTTACATAGTTGTTGTTTGGCATTTTGGTGTGGCCATTCGTGCGTGYTGCATGTTCGTCACATGTTGCAATTGTGGCAAATTTGTTTCAACTTTGAGATTTGCAGTTTTTAGCAATTATACTTTTTTGATTGCAACAAATATTATTGTTAGTTTCCTTGCGAATTCATGAACATGATATCGGACTACTGCAGCTTATTCTGTAGTCGAGGTAACAGCACTTAGGAACTTATTTCACTAATTTTAGCAAAACTACCATAAAAACAATCAGTTCTCTAGTATGACTGCTATGCAGAATGTTGGGATCATGTTCAATGATAATTTTGATACTGGTGTCACTGTTTCATCACTTTCCGGAAGTAATGAGTACTWTCGCTGGTTTCATTCTTTCCTCTGACTCAGAATTTTTCCAGTAACCTTTTGTGTAATGTAGTCACTCAGCATATCGCGATCAATTTCAAAATGCTTATTGTTAAGTACAGATGGTTTAGAGTTAGATATTTTATTGTAATAAATATTTAAAAGTGTGTAGTCCTTATAATATAAACTGTTTTTGTAGTCGTGTAGTTTTCAATAATGTTATTTATTTTTTTGCTTTGCCTTGTCTTTGACAGCTTTATTTGTGCTTTACAGCTGAGTTTGGTTTGCCATAATCAACGTCCTTACCCTAGAACAAAGTTCCCAATGATTCTATTTGCAAGACTCTTACAGGCTACGTCCTWTATTCGACTCGACAACATTACCCAGTAGGGTTAGTAATTCGAGCAACAATGGATTGGTTTGGCACAGAGTACTCACATTTTTTTTTCGTTTCTTCTTTTCGCAAGGTGGCACTAATTRTGGAGGTCATGCGCTTGCTYTTCTTCCCCCGGTGGGTATTGCGCCAAATACTTTCAGAGTTGGAGTATTTTCGTCCATATGTACGACATGACCTAGACATTCTCTTGGGATTGGTAAGAAATGATTCTTTAACATTGCTAGAACCAGCTTATGACTTCCGGTAATTGACTAAGTATCGTCTGGGTAGCCAAAGATCATCGGTTTGAGGGCGAGTASTGTCATTCACCCCAGTGGATGAACATCTAGCCACAATCCGCATAAAATTGAAGTTCTTCAACATATTGCTTGGCGACTTTAACACCAGGGTGGGCATGGAAGTTTTCTTTGGCACAACTGTCAGTAAATTCAGCCYCAACCAAATGGGTTGAGGATGATCAACTTCGCCGGGGTTAAATATGGTTATTTGTAGTACTAGATTCCAATGGAAGTGCCTTATGTCTATATTAAAGATAACTTCTTGGCCAACACATTATTTATTTTAGTAGACAAATGGTGTTTAATCATAACGTATTGCAGGCCATTCAATGTCACAATTTCTTGAAAAAATCTTATATCCATACCAGATATTGTCAGCCATTAAAAGTTGAGTATCGTCGATATCTAATGACAATAACGATGTGAATAACTTYATTTCGAAAGAAGTACTGTCCGATGGTTTCATCACATCAGAAACCACATCAAACTGTGGATATAGGTGAGTGTAATGGTTCTTCATGAATAATTTGTGGATTTTCTTCWTACCAGAATAGATAGTTTTGTGTATTTATTGTACCACACAGATGTAACTAAGCTTCATCAGAAAAAATTATTTTCTTAAAAAAGTTGTTCGAAAGAAAAATCAGGAAATTCATAACGTTTTCTGTGATCCTGTTGCTTCAGTTCTTTAGTGAGAGTAATTCTCAAGATCYGGCTGGTTGTGGTTTGAGATGTCTCAAAATTCTTGAGATCGTCTTGGATGCGATAAATTGCGGTCCGCAACAAAACTTACGTGCTCGGCAACAGTTCGAGTCTTTACTTCGAGGTATTCTYTGTCTTTTTGGCAATTAATCAATATGTAACGAAAATGTGCGTTCAAAATTTTCAACAATTCGACGAACARCGAGCACAGGTGGACGATTATTATGAGTATAAAATGGCAAAAGCGCATAAAAAGTTGGTATTGGAGAACGAATATTTTAATAATGAAATTAAATTATTTGGGCACATTGTTCATTACTGAATTCAACATATTGAAAATAGCCAAAACGACAATAAAATACCATATTATTTATGTTTCACAACCCGGTATTTATATTATTCGCCTCCTTCATATTATTAAATTTAGCTCACCACGAAATATTTCAGATACCGGTGTTTGTAAAAGAAATCATTCATCATTTTCTTAATTAATTAGGCACCTTGTCTTCTAAAGTCGTTGRATCCTAGATATTTATTCACTAAGCATATTTAGCCATTTTCTGAGAACTAAGAATTGGGAAAAATTATATATTCCTAATTACTTTAATTTTTTATGGAGTTAGTCCTTAAACCTTTTTATATGTCTCTAGCTTTTTAAACAAAGCTTTTGTTAATTTGTAACACCGAGCGGAAAGAAAAAGTGGTAAAAACTGGGCAGAGATGTACAAGAGAYATGTTTTAGAATGCGTAGTAAAGTAGGTAAGCAATACCTTCTTCGATAGGCAGCTCTGARCCTTCCTGAAAGACCTGCTATAAATACACAAGGCAAAAGCCATGCAGCAGTGCCTTCAAAATAATATGTCTAGTTTCGTTTTTGCACATGATTGGCTATCCGTAGGTCTAGATCTGAATTCACTGTACCATATTTTATAAACAAACTTGAAGAACCTTCTCGARTACTTACCCCATCAAATTTTGAAGCGTCAAAGAAGTCTTTAGTTTGAGCAGCGTTGTTAATACCAATGGAAACTGTCTGTGCTGCTATTGATCAATGGCCGAATCGATTTAAGGTGACCATCGCGAATCAAATTTTGTAGACCACTCAGATAATATAGTCAAAATATAAATAAAATTATCTAAAAACTGTAGCAGAATTTCATTTTAATAATGATCTGAGCTTGTAACACACCATATGGCAGGACTAAATTGAATACAGTAACAAATTTCAATTCAAGTTAATTGGAGCTTCACTGACGATTTACGAATATTTGWTAACCTGTCTTAGGAACGTTTCATATAAGATTTTTAGTGCTCAAGACGTTAAAGCGCTCTGTCCACAACTCATATTTTGTAGGTTGGCGCTCTTCATAAGTTGAACACTCCCGCACCGATAATTTTGAAATAAATTATATTTTGTTTGCTCTGTTCAAGGCTGAATCGGAGAGTTATTTTAAATTAAGTTAATAATTTATATTTTCTAATAACAAATTAGCCGATTTGTTCAAAAAAAAAATAATAATAAAACGATATTCACTGAAGCTAGAATTGCTGTTCTGCCTTTGTGAGATAAAATATGATATATATATATATGAACATCTTTACCCTTTATATTTTTATAAAATAAACACGAAGCACTTATTACTTCTTATCAAAATCGATTAAATCACATTTCTTTGCATTTACAATAGTTAATTTTCAAATCTATTTATGAACTAAAAATKAACATTCYCTAWGTAACGCTTTGTGGTCTGTTTTTGATMAATTTTCTATCCMGCTAAGCAAAATGTTATTACCACAATTAAAACGAAAAAGGTTGACCAACAACAAAGAGAAATCAATTTTGCGTACAAATTARCAATGCATAACTCTTCGGAGCCTACAACAAATAAAAAGCAACAACAAAGTGGAAACAACAAAAAGTGGCATATGTTTCTTGGACTTCATACATTTCTTGTGCGATTTCACAATTGCTGTCCTTTCGAATATAATAACAGTTATCGGTGTGCTCACATCTTGCATATTTAACAAAAGAGAGAGAAAAAGACATTTTCAGTCGAAGCATTGTCAAATATAAAAATAAAATGTGCACAAAATCGAAAATTCCAAATTGCTTCAGGCATACGCAAATACTTGATTGGAATGCCCGAATAACTGTTGCCACATAAACACGCATGTGGGTGGCGAAGGTGTGTGAGTGTGAGTGAGAGTGAGAGGAGTTTGGGAGTTACTTATTTCCAAACATAATATCGGCTTCAATAAAGAACATGAACCTGTCTGTTATGTTGTGGAATATTGGGACTCAACACAATGCGAGTGGGTTTATATAAGACTTTATATTGCTGCCATTAAAAACCAATAAAGGCTCGGTGTATGACTGAATGAGATCATAAAGTATGGAAGTAAAAATTATTGAATGAACCAAAAAAGTATTCAAACAAACGGACAATAATACTGCGGAATGAAAATGAATATCACCGAAGCAAGGAGTATGTAGCTGGCAATGCTTTCTATTCTTGGAAATATCCAACCAAAGTGGCGCTCTAATTGTACTGCAAATTAAAAAATAATCAAATAATGACAATGGATGATWAAACAAATTTTTCGCGGGTACTTTTTGAATGTGCTGGTTGAAAGTAAAATAAGACATAAGCTTCTAACCGGTTAACTTGAATCACTCAGATATTATAGGAGGTATAAAGCGGTTATAAACTCATTTAAATATGAGATAGGGAACCTACATTAGATAAGATTAGTAAGTGAGGATTGCATCTCGATTTAGGGSCTATTGTGCCWTCTCCTAAGTCACAACGCCTCAACTAGCCCCAGCGCATTTATAAATTCTATTATACTGCTAAAGGTGTTATTAAGCCGATGTGATCYCTATTTGKAAAGATGGATCCAAGGACCTTAATTCTGCGCCTACAAACTGCTCTGCAGTTTCAGATTCCAAGTCACAGAACCGCAAATTTGCTTAAGAGGCTGGCCCCATGTTAAATAAGCGCTTCTTGAGCTAACAATGACCAGTGTAGAAGGAAAGAAGTTCCCTTGRGAGGTTGATTATATATTTAAACCTTTTGAGGTTGATATCACCCATTAGCAGGTTGGAACGGCGCATGCCTGGGAGTTGTTGCCCTACCCACTGCTTCATCATTGCGGACRTGTGCGTGACGGAAACGCTCTTGGTTTGTGGGCTCACCAAATTCAACTGGTGTACAAATACCTCCTACAGAAACTTCACGCCTTGAAAGAGAGCATTTGGGGCATTATTGCTGACATACGACATCAAACGCCGTAATTTGTGGTCGACGAATGGCATACACTTATATTTATAAGAAAATTATTTCTGTTTGAAAACCACATGTCTAAAGGAACATACTTTATTTGCTGYCACAATTAGGCGAAATCAAAATTGAAAACATTTTTGTTAATATTACGACTCTCATTATTATAAATATAAATGAGTTGAAGTTTGTTTGGAAATACGAAAAGACTTTTTCGACTACSCAATATTTTGAGCAGTCTTCGACTAAAATCTCCGTTTTCTTTTTTATAAAGAAAATTCACTCACTTCTGTTTTCTGATATAATCGTAGAGCCTGCATTCTGGATTGGAAAAGAATAGAGCTTGAACAACTTGAACAAACGAACTCGATAATTTTGTAACTGATGTGTTTACTTTGTCTTAATTCAATTTTACAGAGTTGGTCGAATAACATGTAATGCTTTTGAACCTCATATATGAGAAATCTAAGAATCATTAGAAATTTATGGTTTTAGTTTTTTCTGAGAATACTTATGGTTACAGTTAGARCTCTAGTAGATTTTTAGGTCTAAATTTTTTACATTCATCTACTAAGATAAACAATAATTTTCTGAACTGTGAACTACAAGTAAATGAATTGAAACATTTAAACGTACTTATATTCGCATATCATCTTTCTTACAGTGGGAGTTCTAAAGAGGCAAAGCAATAACCCAACGTATSCTCCAATATCTTAACTATTTTTAATCTATATAAATCGCAACCATATAACTGAATATCTCTATCTTAWGGAAAATATTTCCACAATAGTGAACGAAAAATTTCAAAATTTCTCACAATTTCCTCCTCTCCTGAGCGGCACCCAAGGTATCATTCCAAATGCACATGGGAAATATCTAATAAATGGCAAATATAAAATCGAAATGCATTTGGGTCCTTACCTTACGATGTGCGACACTCACAAAAAATTAACACATTCTTGGGTGTTGGTGTTGTTGTCGATATACATGTTGTTACTATGTTGACAGCCACAGGGAATATGTGATGCATAGGAATTTGGAAATATTCAGAGTCAACATTTTGTGGCCATAAGCATGCATTTGCATGTACATACATATGTATGTGTGTGGTATACAGAAACATTTACTGGTGTGTGCTTGTSCGTATGTGTGATATGGGGTCACATGGCCGATCGTTTGGCTGGTTGCCTGCTGTGTCGTATTGGTCATTTAGTCGATTGGTTTGGTTTGTTTGGTATTTTAAAATGGTATCGTTGTCTATAAAATATGCATGAAATTTAAATGACAAGAAAACAAATGAAGTGAAGGGCACAAACCAACAACATCAGCAACAACAGCATTCACCATGTGCATAACAGTAAAGAAAATTTTGCAAAATACGAGTGTAAATGCTGGAGAAGGCTATCASTGAGTACTGTGATATAAATACCTCCAGCTAACCAACTACAACAATACGCATTTATTGCTATTTAAAACGTCTTTTGGTCTGCACAATAAAATTCGTAAAAGTTTARGGCTTTTGTATTCGCAGTTACTGTATATGTATATCAACATGGGTGCAGAAATAAAATCCTAACTTCTTTTTTCTGTTTTCATTTTTCGTTGTTTTTTGCACTCAGTTGTATTTTAGAGGTAATTTTCTTAAATATATTTTGTAAGTGAGTATTCGTTGATTGTTCGTGTGGGTACTGATATTCTCTCGTTGCGCTACAACAAATACCCATTATGCGGTTATTGCCGTTGAGCCCWTTTATTGAGTGTTGGGTCGATTATRTCCCACACACACCATGKTCYGAAAYCTTTGTGTTAATGCACACACTTGCYTTCAAGTAGGCTCTACTAGTGTACACATTTCTCTAAGTCAATGGGAAAAATCAGCTTGGGCGGTATTTTAATTGTGGCAGAAATAATTGGTACTCTAAACAAGGATATGGTGCAAATGGTATCCTCAGGAAAGTTATCTAACAGAAATGTAAATAGTCAGCAAATAACTACCAAAAGTTTCTTAGAGATTCGATTCAGGTACTTCTCAAATATTAAACGTTGCATTCTATGTTAACATTTACCAGCTTTCTTGGCGTTCCTGCATACCTGCAGGTATAGAGAATTCAGTACCCTGAAAGCAACTTTACTTTTATCTTTATTCTTTTAAAAGTTATATAGTAACATGAAGTTGCAAACCCTTAATGAAATCGCATATTGAATTTTTGAAATCAATAAATACAGAAAATTTATATTAAAATTTTAGGATTTTTTGGTTTAACCTTTGKTGGGGAAATTTATTCTGTAATTAGTTTACGTTTTATAGTACTCCTTAAATAAATAATATATTAAATTTATCAGAGTGCTTCTATAATATAACTTTAACGTATATCGAACAGTAATAGAAGTTGTATGACTATAGAAACTATGTAGAAACTAAAAGAAGTACCCGGAAATTTTAAATAAAACGCAAAAGCCAAACTTCCACTAGAGTTTATTACAACTCATGGCAAAGATTTTTCCAGTCCTCGAAACACTTTTCATAAGTACTTTTGCGATGGCTTTCAGYTTCTTCAGCGAATTTTGTTTCATTTCTTCGATCGACTAAACACGGGTTCCTTGGAGTGGCAATTTCAGTTAGAGGAACAAAACAAAATTACACTGAGCCAAGTCTTGTGATAACAATAGTTGATCGATGGAATTCATTGCATTTTGGCTTAAAATTTGGACACAACCGTGGCTCGTTGCGATGGTGTATTATCTTCATGTAAAATACATAAATTGTTCTTCCAMAATTCCGGCCGCTTTCAACGAMTATTCTCATGCAAACACCTCAATACGGCCAAATAGAACTGCTTRTTGACTYTTTGTCCATCCGAAAGAAATTCATGAAACCTAATAAACTACCAATACTCATTTTTTTAGCTCCATTCATAAACCCATGTCTCAACGGTAGTTACAATGCTAGATCAATCACGTTCAAAGAGACCTGTTTACGGTATTTTTTTAAAAAAAGTTCCACAAAATCATTCGAACGGACTATCAGAAGAAGGACTGATTTTCAAGCTGCGTATCCTTATCTTTTGTAATGCTGTCATCAGTTGAAGGTCATCCAAGACGAGTCTTGTTTCCAACGATTTATCAATCGTAAAAGCTCTGTACCACGTGTAGGTTTATGTTTTAATTGAGCCACCGTAAGCCTTTTCCATCATTCGCAATGATTCCGCACATGAAATTTTATTAGAAATATAAATTTTAAATAAGTTGTTTGTTCCTCTTCATTAAGCAATGATGAAAAATTTCAACTCTTAAATGCAAAGTTATTTTTCCAAACGTCTACAATTGATTACAGAAAGAAAAGTGGTGATCTTTGCATGGTTCGAACCAATAATAACTGTTCGCTTATGCACTTGCAGAGTTCCCCTAAGAAAACAGAATATAATGTCACGAGAAATAGATATAGTTACCAGATAATGAAAGATATATTTGAGTTAATCTCCTCAAGAAAACTTACCAGCAATCAAGTGGTCAATTTTTTAAAATCCACTAGAAACAAATTGGCTCTAGYGGCTTCTCCAGTGACAYGTGTTCAACGGCCTTCAAAGTACGSGCCGGCTTCCTAAGACATAAAAMAAGGTGGTTCAAGGGTTTCYTCTTCAYYTCTGTAWAAAATATTTTAATTCTAAGCAAAAGGGTTCCAGCAGCATGTTTTAGAAAGCGTGGTAAGGCAACTAAGCAATACTCACTTTGATGGAGACTAGCTCCCGCACACAAAACGAAATCCAACCCGCAGTGGCTTAAAAGCTTGTTCTGTTACGAGAACCTATTGCAGGACTAACTACTTCCAATTCTCTCTTTGTCACATCCGTATATGCCATATTTAAGTCTCCAAAGTTAAAGTCATCTACAGAAAACTAATACTTCAGATCAATGCAAGTGAATGGCTAACCATATTCCAAATAATAACAAAGACGCCGCTATTTAAAAAAGAAATTTGTGTTGTTTGGGCAAATCTGTCATCTTATGCATACGAAACTTATAATTTTTATTCTAAAGCAGATTGYTAAACAAATAATTGATAACTGGTTTCAGAAATTATTCAATAAAATTAAGTTTCAGAAGGAATGTCATAGATCTCAACAAAAACAAACCTACTCGTGACTTAGTTGCAATATCTTAAAAATTGATTACGTAAATCAATTGAAGAGGAACGATTATTCATTTAACAAATTTTCGAAAGTATTAGTGAATCATTTGTTTCGTTAGAAGTTTCATGATATTTCAAGTATTTTGAGTCCGACTATAATAAGTGAAGTTCACGTAATTAAATTCTAAAAGGATGAAATATTAGGTTGCCAAAGAAGTCTTCTAGTTTTATTATATAAAGAGCAAATGCGGCACAGTACTACTACGATAAAGGCAAAAATGCATCTCAAGCCGCCAATAAAATTTGTGCAGTTTATGGAACCGATGCAGTATCCATTTCCACCGCACAACGATGGTATCAACGTTTTCATTCTGGTGTAGAGGTGGTCGAAGATGCGCCACGCTCCGGAAGGCCTGTCGTCGAAAATTGCGATAAAATCGCTGAATTGTTCGAAAGAGACCGGCACAGTAGCAGCCGTAGCATCGGTCAAGAGCTGGGCATGAGTCATCAAAAAAAAATTTATGAACAATTAAAAATTCAATGAAAATACCGCAAGACTTTTTTGACAACCAAAACTTTTGACATTTCAGCGTAATGCACGATTTTTTAGTTCACTAAATACAAYCAGCTCATGGCAAAGCCTATGGATCAATCACTTGAGTTTCAATAATTTAAAAAAACCATGGACATATATTGGGAGACCTTTTCGGATATTCATATTACAAATAATTCAAGTACTATGCTTTGAATGAACTATAGTCYTCAAGTAAAATGAATGAAATCGATCTATAGGTAGTATTGAATTCATTTGAAACTTTTCTAATATCAACGTCGGTGACAAGCACACTGCTCGAACTTTACAGGGATTTGAAAAATGGTTAAAAGTAGTAGAGACTATTGTCAAAAATAGTAAGTGTTTGCCATGTTATATTTTAAGCCAAGTATGTAACTTGGTATGCAGCATTGGAAGACTGTGTTGAAAGTAAGTAAGTTTGGTTTTAAGAGGACCGATTCGATTATCTTATTCTTCTTATTTATTACCATAGACATCGCTTACATGGCTATAGCYGCGTTCGGCGGTCAGCTTGAGTTATTTTGCTTCCAATAAACTACCCATTTTCACTAACTAGCAATTTTATTCAGTTTATMTACATATATATATATAACAAACTAATAAATATAGATGCAAAATTAAAGAAGAATCAAGCGAAATTAACTGAATGAATTATTTGACTTGTAGAACACGCCCACTTAGAGATTGCCATCATGGCCACACATACATAAATGCTTATTTGAGGAACAAATATTGTATATATACATACACATATRTRTACATATGTATATATTGAGATTCTTGGACTGTATTTATCTACAAWATATCTAAGCAAATATGTGGACATACATTAAGGTTCGCACACATTACAAGGCGTGCATACATAAGGAAAGTATATAGGACAGTAGACCGGTTGTGCACATACAAACGTACTCTGTACAAATTCATATACSAGTTGGAATATTTGTTGGCCGCTGTTTGCTTTGGCGAATGTACCTTCAAGGTTAAAGAAGTACGCTCGCCTACTTAAGGATTAAAGTCCATTAAAGTATATGTTGGGTTAGTACACAAGCGTACATATGTRTGTGT
Organism: Bactrocera latifrons; assembly: GCF_001853355.1. Lineage (NCBI taxonomy): Eukaryota > Metazoa > Arthropoda > Insecta > Diptera > Tephritidae > Bactrocera > Bactrocera latifrons. Next base: position 1,262,530 of record NW_017537367.1, read on the forward strand.
AAATATGTGTATACAACTTAATGTCCGCATCGTAATGAAGCGATTACCACAGGCAATAAGAAATGTTCGAGTACACGCACCAACACTAATGAATATAGGTGATAACCACATGTGAGGAAAGTAGTGTGATAGCGCAGTTGAGCTAGTAATAGTTGAAATATAATAAAAGTGTGTACATGAATGCCAAGCGAGTGCTGTAATGAAGCAGTAAGGATGCATGGCTATTTGTTTGTGTGTGTGTGTGTACTGAATCATGCAGAATCACAACATGTTTGCTAGAAATCAAAGTGAGCAACAAAAGTCAGACATTGCATTACAAATGTGAGTGTGTGTGGGGTATATATATAAATTTTTTTTTTTGTTTTTGGTTTTGAAGAAGCTTAAGAAGTGTTGGTATTTACCACTATTCCCAATTCCTATGCATGTGTGTATGTGTATGCGCTTAAGTGCTTTTTATATGTGCAGCAATAAGCAAGCAAAGTCTGCTAGCTATCACAGCAACACCTACACACTTATATATAATCTTGCGACGTATATGGCACTCATATACTTAAGCCGTTGCAAGCTTCAAGGCGCTTCTTCCGCTTGCAATATCTACACTTAGACGGATGTGCGCCGGCTAAATACATATGCAGCTCAGTATATGAGCACTTATATTTAACATACAYTGCTTACATACATACATAACTGCTGATGGGTGTGTATATAGTGTGATGTTGTAGTAATTTTTATGATTATTTCTTCCTTCCTACTGCGAAAATTGCTCATACGCTCTGTAGCACAGTTGAGAAGTTATAAGTTGATGTGGTGTTAATATGCAGCTGTGTGCGTGCGCGCATATCTGTGCATGTATATGTATGTGGGTGAGTATGGCTAACCTCGAAGCTGCGTTGCCGTCCAAATGCTGCCATATAAACTAGCAAACGTTTGTTTGTGTGAGTAGGCGTGCCACTAGTGRCGCGCCCGCTCCCCACTGACTCGCTGCGGGCTAACGCGATCGCTCGCGGCGTTCTGTGGTGGTTAGTGTAGCGAAAGTTGGAAGAGCCAAGATTAAATGTTATGTTAGCGTAATATTTTTCACCAAACGCACACACACACACAACCATACACATACGCATGCATAAATACAAATGAACATATGCGTGTAATACACAAATATTGTTGTATGTACGTGTTTGTGTGTGTTTACAAGCACACATGCTGCTTTGGCGCACTTAATGATAAGTGCTTGACTGTTGTTTTTGCTATTTACACTCYAGCAAACGTGACTGTTTTTGTGTGTATGTGTTGTGGTGATTAKTTTTGTATTGGTGCCATTTTGGTTATTATTTTCCGTATTTTATGGCATATATGGGTATACATTGTGTGTCTGACTTATGACCACGCAGACATACATATATATATATATGTACGTTGGCGTCAGTGCATCGTGGTCAGTTGCTGCTTTACATACGTATATCTAAAATAGGGTGTACCTTATTTTCCTAGGTCTTTTTTTGTTTTTTTTTTTTGTTTTTGCAAGCGCACTCTGAAGTTTCAGTTGTTGCTCTCAAAACAGTATCCAATGTCTTGTCCAAACTCTTTGGTATTGGAACACCCCTGAACCCAACCCTAAACAGGGTATACTAAGTCMTACGAAATATCCTATTAATTTTTTTATCACTAAAAAACGTTAATTTTAAAGATATATGAAAGTTTAACTTCAAATGACCTGAGCATTCATACAAGTGTTTACTACATTCTGGGTTGCTCATACGACATGGTGTACTATGAATGCGGAGTACATTCGATAAATAACTTTAACTTGCGATAACTTTTAAAGCAACTTTTTTGTGAACAAATATGTAAGTATTTTTATTAAGAGTGACAATTTTTTATAAATAATTTTTGGAAGTTTGAGCTTTATTTTTGTTCGAAATAAAAAAATTTATTGCATTGGGTCAAAGAATACCATGTCAAATTGCAAATTAAAATGTTTTTTACGTTGGATTTTAATTTTTTGTGATGAAAACTTCACATTTTAAAGGCGTTTGCCAAAAAAACTTAAACTGCTGAACTAACGGTTACCCTAATAAACATATTGCATAAGCAAATAAAACAGTTAAAGCGCAGCTGAGAGTGCTAAGYAAATACAACTTAAGATAATGTAAACACACAGTACTAAATACTTGTAATACGAGTGCATGCGTGTTGTAACAACAAGTCAACTAATTCTTTGCCATAGATTATAGTACTTATATAATATATATTTATGTGTAAATGAATGAGCTTAGACTAAATATGTTTAGCCATACATCCAACGTGAAACATGTGGCTTAAAAGGTTATTAATAYGTACATACTATATATGTATACACACAAAAATTTTAATTACAGACTAAGATAAGTTTCTCTTGAATTGTAAGAAATTTCATTGTTTTAAAGGCGATATATACCAGGAATTTTAGATCAAGCATAAAATCATTATTTAAAAATCATTGAATTAAATATTAAATAAGCTTTAATTTATTATTACTAGATTTAAAAATAATATTTAGACTTACACAAAGTCTTTTATACGGAGGGGGTAGAAAATGTCTTTACTTCTCATCAGATTATTTGTTAGAATCACTTATGTTGAATATCGCTTTAGAAATTTCACACCAAGTTTTTCACGTTTGCAGCATTTGGCAATCGAAAACAAATCGAGCAGGCGCTTTGTGTTTTATACCCTGAAGATCGTATGTTTAGTTTTCCATGATGTTTTTATCACCCAAAAGAAAAYGTCGCAGTCCCTATGAAGAACAAATACGTATATAATTCATTAGGGTATTGAACCAGTCTCTCAGTTTTTGCGAGATATCAATTGAAATTTTAAACACATCCCTTTCTTACCAAGGAGCTGCTCATTTRTCGGAGATGACAAAGAATCCTTACAAAATTTAGTAAAGATTATTATTCAAAGCTTCGCTAAAATCTCCGAAGATATTGTTTAAATCGGAGTGATATAGCTTGTAGTTATCTCCAACTGAATGACCAAAGTTAAAATAAGGATTTTTCTACACCCTTTTATGCTAAAAACAATGCGCCTACGTCGGCTGCATCCAATTTAACGATTTTGCTGTTGTTTTTCGTTTTTTTTGCTTATTTTGTATACAAATATTTCTCCCCATTACGATCCTCTAGTTTTCCGTCTGTAAAATATGTAATTTTGGAGGAGCAAATATAATTAAATGTTTAAGCAAAACTTCTAGTTCTTGTGAAGTCTAACATTTTGCTTGACAGATCACTTTAATGGCAATGCATCACAGATTTTAGGTTTTTGTTTCAACTATGGCGAATGCCAAAGCAATTAGAAATACTTTTTTAGTAACTTTGAAATTAGTAAATAATTCAATTTTTATTAAAGCAGTACAGTAATTGACTAACCGCATCAACTGGATAGGGCATTATTCGAATAGTAATATTCGSTTTACAGTATCCGGTTAGTCGTATGTCGTAGAATATTCGATTAGCCGCTCTTTTTATTTTATTTGAATAATAAGTTAAATTTCTGCAAATTTCTCCTAAGTATATAAAATTATAGAAATTTTTCAGTATATGTATATCCTTACAATGCCATTTATGTAAATTTAAAAGTAGCAAAAAGCAAAGGTTATTTGAATTTCAAAAACAAACAAATATTTAACCAAATACTTATCGAAAAGCAACTTGCGACTATTCGAATATTATTAATTGGTTAATATTCACACGAATGATTATAAATCGGATGTTGAATAATCAGTTTTCTGGTTATTCTAATAGCTTTATGATCCCTTTYTTCTGTATATTGTGTTATTATTGTCTGTAGTAGTTCTCAGTTAAATTTAAAGGGTTATGTAAACTTGTGTCCATTGGAAAAATCGATATATTTTTTTTTTTTTTGCATTTTCTTTCATTATCTCCTTTTAAGGTTATTTCTTCCAAATTTCATAGAGATCTAAGCRGCAACAGTATTCATTGTGTCCCCGAGAATGCGGATATTTTATTTGAAAGCACTTGAGTGGACAAAAAATAACCAAATATTCGTTTTCTGAAATATATGTATGTTTATTAACTCGTCTACATTAATGGTGTCACAATCTAAGCAATCAATACAGCTGACAATTTTATCGTATTTCGGGGAAATGTTTGTGAACATAATAAAAAGTATCTTTAAACCAGCGAAATCTTAAATAATAATAATAATTCCGTAGTTTTGTAAACACCCCCCAGGTACAATTTCTGCTAACTTCCTTTCAKTACATTTCTGAGTTATACACTGATATAGAGTTCCAATCGCTGCCTCACGSTAATTATTCATTTTTTATTATTAAACTTTCAACGCGTTTTTCCAGAACCAGTGTTTCTTATAAACTTTGGCGCAACTCTGATAGACTACAAAATTTATTCGTAACGTGTAAAATGGTACTGATTGACTATATATCTCGTTGTGCTTAGACAAGTGCTTTTTGGAATTTTCTATTTCTAAGACATGGTCGAAACATTCACTTTTTTGAAACGCCTGCAGTTTATCAGATTTTCACATATTCATAAAAGTGTATATGTGACTACTACTGCTGGTGTTATAAGCTTTAAAAAAAAAAATTAAATCAAGATGTTGAAGAAGAAATATGTTGCCAAAATTCGCATCATGGGAGAAATTAACAAAAAATATTTTGTTTTTATTCTTTGCACAATTTTAAGAATCAACTAATAAAATTAAAAAATATACGAATATATACGGTGTCTTGTCTGGCACTCCATCGACCAAAAAAAGCCAGAAATTTGAGCGAAAATGCCCCTGTATATCTCTACCGTTGCATAACAAAAGTTTAGATTTTAATAGGGTTATATGAAATAATATATTTTTTGCTTGTACATATCTATGCGAAATCGTAACCAAATATTAAAGTCCAACTAAAGTTCACACTTTGTTGTGCTTTTGCTTTGCGTATGTGTATATAGYAATTTTTACATTCCATCGACAAAACTTCAGCTAGGACCAAACTATAAGCACACATTATATCTTTTATACCGCAGTTTTTGAAATAAAAGTATTATAATTTCGAATAGATCAAAATATTTCTGGCATGATACGAGAGACATATAGAAAAATTATTATTTCATCGGCCAATTTTTACCACTTGATTATAATCGTTTGCAATATTTTTTTATTGATGAAATTTGTCACTTGGAAACTATCCGAGCATTGAAAATTTATTTCATCAATCAAATACATTATGGACTTTTCCTTTTCAGACTTTTCTCTGCATAACTAGATTTTCAAAATAGGCAATTCACATAGCCTTAAAGACTTTAATAAATATTATATTATATTAGGTATACAACTTTGCTATCGCCGTTTTTTGTTTTTTTTTTTTTTGTAAATTTAAGGCTTTATTGTATAAAAACGGTCAAAAAGTGTTTTCCCTCAAAAAGCTATGCTTAATTAAGACACCAAATGCTTTATGATCTATTTTTTTATAAACTATAACTTTTAATATCTAATAGAAATCACATATGTAGATGGCAGTAGTAGGGTAATAGTATTATCTATGAATATGTTTATTTTATTATTCATATTATTAGGTTTTTAACTTTTGTATATAGCCTCGACTGCATTAAAGGCACATTAGTTTTGATATCCTCGCCCAACGCACCGTACATTGGTACATAAAAGGGTCACCAGCTATCACCAGCTCTTTGTTTGTGCTTTAAAAAGAACAACAGCTTACGACTGTACACAGAACTTGATGAGCTGCAATTGGCACGTATTGTTTRATGTGAGCATATGCGGGCACCAGTTCAATAAAAATGGCGGCAAGAAAACAAATAGGCAAGAAAAATATAACTTTATATGGGTAAACATAGCTTTTAAACAAACCGCGGTGAAAAAGGAGGGATATACCAATATGAGGCTTTGAAAAAATTTCGAAAAAGCCGTTAGCTTACAACAAAACAAAGTTAAGACTGCAGCAGCGGCGGCAAAGTAAACAATGGCAATGGCAAACATCAGCCAGTAACAACGACAAACGAACAAAATCAAACRCTAGACCGTATAGGCAGGCAACCGATTTCGTACGGGAACATTAGCAATACTCAGCGCCGTACAAGACACACACAAGCTATGCAAATACGTTGTAAAAGGAGAGCAAAAGGGGCGCGAAGTAGAGGCAACAATGCACAATTGTAAGGGGCACACAGCCTTTTTTCACTCTGTCAACATTTTTCTTGCCCATACGCAAGTAAACTTCAACAAAGTAACAACAACAAGCAGCTTAGCCTACTCCTTTTATTTTATTTGATTTTTTCACTTYTTTTTTTTTCATTGCCATAACGGAAGCAAAACCATTGGCATATACGCGCACATCAATGGGCATTGACGAATGCAAATAGCACCACGCACACATGCATGCGACAGCTGCGGGGTGGACAAAAAAGGAAAGTGCCAAGATTTTTCACGTAACGTGCATTTGYGCGTCAATTTCGCGAACAGCAAATGCAAAAGGAAAAGTGCAGACGTTGAGGAAAAAACGTGAAAAATTCGCCGATTGCATGTGAGCGCGAAAAAATTGTKAAGTATACGCACCGTTGCACCGGCTGTTACTCTGGCCATTGCTGGCGCGCGGGCAGGCAGCGCGCTCTGCCGCACACACGAGTGCGCACACACGAAGCRGCAGCGTGCACGCTTGACAGCACAGCGATTGTGGATTTACTCGTAAACAACGGCATTTCAACAGCAATYTAACAGTTTTTTGCTAATTTTTTGTCTTCCGCCTGCAACGTGCCTTCTGCGGCTRTGTGTGTGTGTAGAAATTTTGTTTGACTATTTTCTGAGTTCCTTGAATTTATTTCACCGTAGCATTTAAACGCCGCTRGGCCACAGCTGCTCACATTTGTGACAGACACACATACATACTTGCACATAAAAGTGCAGCACACGAGTGTGCAACGCGCCAGATCAGCGGTTTGACGCTCGCATGTTATCACTCAGGGCTGTCAGCGCTTTGTTGATTTTAGCAGCGCGTGCTATTTCCCTGCACCGTACAAAGCACGCTGCTATTACAAGTATTTTTTTTTGTCATTCTGTCTCGCGTGTTTTTTGTTTTTGTAGCCTGCACCGTCATTTTAGTAATTTCACATTTCAGTTTATTCAGCTCAAATATTTGATAGACATGCCAGCGAAATCTTTTATGCCATTGTTTGTATTCATTGAACTGCATTAAATGTGTTTTTTGCGTCAATTATACTATATTTATTTTTGGTAATATATGTTTGTATGTGTATAAGTGTGTGTGTCTTTGCATGTGTCACCATGACTGCACTGCAATCTGATGATTACCAAAAAGGCGTTTACAGCAATAAAAACAAACTTTCCTGTTTGAAAATAGATTTTTGTACAAATAAACTCGTTTACGCAACTGCTACGGTAGTCCCTGCTTAAAAGCAACTTGAAAATGTGGAGCATTTGGATATAATGTAAAGAGTAAACAATCATCCGACAAATGGTAAAGTGAGTAATTCGCTAAGACACAAAAATCTCACTTTATTGAACTTAATGCGTAGGTTGTCTTTTATGTTTCAAAATTTGGCAACCCCAGAATTGCATTGTTGCATGTTACGACTTCATAGCAAATATTGATGGTTTTGACCTTATACAAACTCAAGGCCTGTTCATCTTGGTCAAAAAAAAAAAAAAAAAAAAAAAAAAATAAAAAAAAAAAAAAAAAAAAAAAAAAAAAAAAAAAAAAAAAAAAAAAAAAAAAAAAAAAAAAAGGAATTAAACCGTGCACACTTTTGAGAGATAATTTTTTACGAAACGAATGAAATTGATTTCTAGACAATTAACATGGTCCTTGACCAGTGCTTCTCGATGATATGGTGAATTCAGTGGAAACCGTAGATCGCTCTGTGGCGTACTTCTTGAAGGTCGCCCAAAAAAGCATGTCGAACGAGTCTTTTAGCCGATATGGGCGCCAGTGTGMCGCTGCAAGCCTTTTGAATGGGTTCTAYGTCTGCACAACGCTTTCCTTTCATGAGCAATTTTTCAAAATGGAAGAAGTCGCACGGTGCCATATCAGGTGAATACRGGGAGTGGTTAATGRTTAAAGTGTGATTTTTGGTCAAATAATCGTCCTTCGAAYGTTGGATTCTGAGCAATTCTTGGTCGTCAGTCAATTTGTGCGGAATAAAATGTGCACACACCTTTCGTGAGACAAAATGTTCGGTCAAAATGCGATAAATCGATGTTTTGGGGATGTATAATTCCCTTTCTATGAATTTCWATGTTAATTTCGGTTCATGTTKGATGAACTCACGCACAGTTTCGATGGAATTTCCGGTGATCACGGATTTTTATTGGCCCACATGTTGATCGCCATTWATGTCCTCACGATCACTTTGAAAACATTGAAACCACTCGTGCACTTTGTTATGAAATGTCATGAAATTCTCACTGAACAATCGATAACTATAGCAGATTTTAACGCTCCAGTCGACATMTCATAGATTTCAAAAGTCCTGTTTACTTTGGAACGCACCTTGTATAAGTTTCTAGATGAGTTTAATTCAACAAAAGTTGTTCGCTAATGGAACACCTTAAAGCAAACTTAAGTTTCAAATCATTTTATTAGATACAATGTTTTAAAATTTTTTTCGTAGAAATTGTAGTTTTCCGGAAAACGAAATACATTAAATGTTACCGTAGAAAACTCAGCCTGCCAATGACGGTCACTTWAATTTTAAGTTTTGTTATATTTTCTACCTTCTTCAATAGGTTTCGTCCTTCTATTAYTTTTCTTCGAATTTTTTCGATTTTGTTATAAAGAATTTTTGAACTTCTRTTATTTACCCTATATTATGAATTTAATTCGATTTGCATTAAGCAGAGAATCCTGTACGTCGGTATAATTAACATGGATTTCAAGTTTGGGAGATTTTTGATGCACTGCGGCTAGCGTAGTTGATAATGTCAAGTGCATGATTACTATTCGAGGATCGTGCGATCAAAATAAATATTGAACAATTTTTTGCTAACGATGGTAACCCACCGGTTTTTTACTTGAGTGATTGATTTAATTCGAATAATTACCTCAGTTGAATAGAAATATAATACAGATTAAGCAAAACGTTTTTAAGAGTTGCAGTGTATTTAGAAATACAACAAAATATAGACACATTAAATGCATCTAATAAATCATTTGACGTTCATTCAAAATCCATGCAACTAAATTTTTTTTTTTATTTGTACCACTCTCAGAGCCATCCGTGCCAAACGTCACATCAAAATAATTATTAATGCTTAGTATAGGCTTGCCTTTTTTAAGTATATAAACTGCATTTGGCAATTTTTACGATAAATAAAAGTATTCAACAAAGCACTTCCATTAAGTATTGTTTGCCGAAGCGTTCAGACTGTCGGAAAAGACCATCGGTAATAATTGGTTGTCGCGACCAATTGTTTTTGAAATAAGAAAAGTGAAAGCACGATTGGTTACAAAATGTATCACTTTTTTCAACTAGCGCTGTGTCAATATCAGTGATTTCCGGCGCTTTAATACCGGCCATAACAGATAATCAATTGGCCGAAAACCGTGGCAAAGGTGAGCCGAAGCTCAGAAAGCTAAGATAAAGCACCGTCGCATACTGCACTGAATCTTCGTGACTTTCGCGAATTGGACAAATGATGGCATAAGAATATTGGGGATGATTTCTTTGAGGGAGAAGACATAATTTTGAAGAATGTTGAATGTTGAAGCCACTGTTAGCGAAACGGTACTCTGAAGTTGTTTCTGAAAAGCACTGGAAAGAGTTGGGTAAAATATTGTAAACATACTAAAATAATAACACACTGTATATAGAGCGGTTTCTATAAGCTTTTTTTTTTAATTTGGACAAATATGGTGAAATTTTTTTCTGTAAAAATGCTTTCGTACGTACTTCATGGGTCACCATTGCATTCCGAAAAAATTATTGTATGGTACGGTTTATTGGAAAATCCGTTCTTAAAGTTGAGGCTACTAACTCCGGTAGTTTGAATAATTTCGACCTATTGTTGAATTGTATGTCTTCCCATAATAAAACGTCGAATCTTACTGAAGGGAAATGTTAAAAATACTGGAAAAACTATCGTGTCGTTTTCTGCCCCTTTCGGTCTGCTTTTGTAGTGCCCAATTGAAAAACTCTTTAATATACTTCATTTGCTGGAACTAAAATTTTATAGAAAGGCTGATTTAAATATAATTGTATACGTGTACCATATGTAAGCTGTGGGATAGCTTCGAAATGTGTGAAAAAACTTGTTGAAATTCGTTTGGGAAACCACAATTCTAACAGTAATGTTTATTTATAACCAATGCATATATGAGGTTGTCGAAAAAGTCTTACGGTATTTTCGCTAGTTGGCGCTGAGAGCGCGTAGTTCTAGTTTTWTTCGTCGCATCGGGTCATGCTATACCTTTTTGGAAAACTCATTTCACGCGCTAACATGTGTTTGATTGATTCGTGAGTTATAGCGTCGCAAACATGCAGCAAATTAAAGAGAAAATACGGCATATTTTACAGTACTACTACGATAAAGGCAAAAATGCAGCTCAAACCGCCAATAAAATTTGTGCAGTTTATGGACGCGATACAGTTTCCATTTCCACCGCACAACGACGGTTTCAACGTTTTCGTTCGCTCCGGAAGGCCTGTATCGAAAATTGTGATAAAATCSCTGAATTGGTCGAAAGATACCGGCATAGTAGCAGCCGTAGCATCGGTCCAGAGCTGGGCATGAGTCATAAAAAAATTTTATGAACAATTGAAAATTCAATAAAAATACCGCAAAAATAAGACCTTTTTGACAACCTAATATTACTGTTTATTCCCCTGGGGTGCTGAACGATATTTCTCATTTGTTTTTCCAATGAAARTTTATTCCTTTGTGACGTCAAATTCAATTCGAAAAGCATAACTGAAGCAAATTCGAAGAAATTTATACACTCTTGAACCAAAATTAGAAGACAACGATAAGAAACATGTGCTAACTGTAAAATTTCACCCAAAATTCACACGAAAGACATGCTAGATCGTTGCAATCTTGATGCAAGAGAAATAAATCTCGTTAATTAGAATTGTGCAAATAGTCGAGACARAATTAAATTTAAACTTGATGAATTAAAGCAGACAATTTTCCCGTGAAATATTGTTATGTCTTTTTATACAAAAACGGTCGAGAATAATTTTGATGTTCACGGAAAATAACATTTTGCACAATTTGGATTTATTTTGTCGACATTTATTTTCAACAAATATGTGATGTACATAAAAGCAGGATTTTAAATTTTTAATCCCAGAAACTGAATTAAAATATGATAGTTTTTCTTTTAATTTCAAAAACTGGAAATAAAGTTTCTAATCGAAGTTTTAGAAATCCAAGAATTTTGGAATTAAAATTAGAAAATTTTATTTTTTTATTTGAATGTCTAATTTAGGCGGCTAGTACTTTGGAGTATTTATGAATATGGATGGCATCTGGTGTGAAAAAGTAGAGTTCGAAGTAAACAAATGGTTATAATTGGTATTGGTAAATTTGTTTTTTAATCCTCAACTCGGTATTTGCAAAAAAAAAAAATTCTTTAATTTATGAACTTTCATTTATGATAGTTTCGTTAGTTGCCAATAAATTACTGTTTGTTCAACAAATCTTATTAAAATTGCTTCAAAATTTAAATTTAAATTTAATTCTTCTTTTGTCTAATAGTGTTGAAAAAATCTAATACAAAACAAAACTAATTTGCTAAAATGCTTTAGTTTAATGAAAAATTATTTTAGGTACTATTGCGAACAGAAAATGAGAGTAAAGTTACCTCAATTTAAAATAAGTTAAATATTAATTAATATATTCAACTATGATTGGAAATAAAATACTAATAGTCCCACCGTTTCTGTCATACAGCGATTCAAAAAATTGTAAAAAATGCGCTAAGTACCTGACAGGATGATTTGGATCACAGTATCTCAGTATCGGATGATTGTAGGGAAAATTATTTAAACTTCTTACAATTACATTTTTTTACCTTTCACCTCGAATATTTTTTTCACTTATCTGAACGATGAGGACTTTAAWTGTATTTACTAATTTTAAGCTTATGCGTTTTTAGCAAAAATTTAACAAATTTTCTCTTTATTTTCAGGTAAGCTCCACATTCCTATGATAAAGGCACATAGAGAGTATTTGGATTATAACAGTAAGAGAGTATCATATAATTTTAAATTGGTAGTTGCAAATAGACTTAAGAAAGTAGGAAGGTCACATCCATATAAGGTGCCATATCACAATATTATTTTCAATTGTAATATGGTATACTATTCTTAAATACATACAAACAAGGTATGCATTTAGAAGCAAGACCTTGCTTAGACAAGTTAGCTGTCGAAATTAACAGCTTTGACGTTTTAAATCATCATACAGCAGACAGACATCTACATATCAATAGTACTAAAAATAGACGGAATATATTGCGAAAACAGGCACACTGGGAGGCAAATTTAAAAAACCATTAACATATTTTTGGTTAATTGACGTCCAGTTAATGGTGTATGTTGATAAGAATACAGTTGGAAACCAAACATTGGGATGTCATTGGCAACATACGGCGGGTACAATGCACCGATCTGCCCTAAATCTTATGCAAATCCCATTAATTTTAAATTTTATAAATCTTTCTGTAAATCATTTGATAAAGAAGTGTTCTGGAAGCGACACCCCTTACATWCGAAATTACATAGTTTTATTCCAAGGCTTCGAGTTCAAGTAAAACATGTTTACATGTGGCTGCACATGAAGCTGAATATTTATTTTCTATATTGCACTTACATAGGCACATACCCTTTAAATGTATATACTCACACATGTATACATGATCACATATTTGTTGGTTGGACTGTTGATGTCTTTTTATGTCATTTGCCTTACATGCGAGTACATCGCATATAATCAAGGACATCTCATAATAACGCTGTTGCCAAAGCAAACGCCGTCATAAACGAACGAAAGCGACAACTACGACGAAGACGCTGACGACRACGATGACGACCACAATCACGACGAACGAAGAAGTGGAATGAAATCTTAAGCACAGTTATTTCAATTATGTGACTCTTATGCTTTAATTACGCGTTGCGCGGCAGCGCACTTAAGCGCACAGGAAAATGTGTSTTGGTGTGAGTGAAAGTATGTTCGTATATATGTGTGTGTGTTTTCCGCACAAGGTTGCAGCAGATATTTTAATAAATATTTAAAGCCATTTATTTCTTATATTTTTTTGGAATCTTTTCCACTTTGTGGCAACTACTGACACAATTTTATTTTTTAATATTTTTATTCATGCAAAAATTTTGTTGTAATAAAAAAAAAAGTTTGTGTGCATTTTTATATAAGTTGCTTTAATTATTTTGCTGGCACAAAGCGCAAGTGGAAATCCTGCGCCGCAAGGGTGAGCGATATTCTGCGACAGACGCAGCAAGCGTCGTCTGTGCGCCTAAAGCAATTGCACGAATTCGCCGCGCTCTCACTATTTTTATTATTTCAACATTTTTATTTCTTTCTTTAAGGATTTTTACCAGCCTTTGTTTTGCTATTTATTTTTAAGTGAATTTTGTCAATATATATAATATATTTATATACCTAACCATGCATATGTATATGTACATATAAAATTTTTGCACTAACGCAAACAGAAAGCTTTCTAAGCGCTCGCAAAGACTGGCCTCTACATTGCAGAGGGCTTTTGTGTTTGTATGTGTATAGGTGTGTGTGTTCATAAAACCTTCTTTCTACGCTCCCCAGCTGCTAAACTGAATTATTTCATTTCGTAAGTCCTTCATTTACTTGACACAGTCACATATTTACATGCCATAAAGGTAAATGCGGTAAAACACACACACAAACATACAAAAATAAGGCATACAGCCGCAAAAACACAAAACTTTATATATATTTTTATGTAGATACATATATAACTGTGTATGTCTGCACAACACATATGCAGCTATGTGCCTGCCACGGCAGTYGGTAGCTGGCAAGGACAAATGCCAAAAGGCAAATTACTTTATTGACAATTTCTCGAGCGTAATTATTTCAAGTCCTGCTTTCATTATTTTTGTGACCAGCGTCATGCCAACAAACGTGCACACCGCTGCACACCACTTTGCCCTCATTCTCTCTTGCTCCACCGTTTTGTTTGTTGYAGCTTTTAATCACCTACCCTCCGCCCGGCAGCGGTTTCGGCTTACCTTTGCAGGCCATATTCTTAATCCACATTTTGGCGGCACTCATCTGCGTGGTTTACAGTCTGTTTGTTTGCTTGGAAAATTAACTTTTACGCTTGCTTTGAAATTTGAGAAATTTCTTTTCAACTTTCATAAGTGTTTTTTTCGTTTTCATCATCATTGTGTGCGTATGTGTGCCTGCTTTTGGCGCAAAGTATTTCACTTAGTCGAATAAATCGTTTAATTTTACAGCTTCGGTTTTTACTACACTGGCTGTGGCTAAGTTACTTAGGTGAAGTTATCGTCTTTGAGTTGACGCAGTTTTAATTATTTTCTCTAATCTATCAAAGTAAATTGAGGCTTTTAATATCCATTTAGCAATTATGGTTAAATTTCATATAGCCTTCGTGTATCGTAAAAAGTCCGTTGAGATGCTTTTTGAATTGGGTATTTCAATATATTGAAGAAACGCTGTACACTGGAATGAGATAAGGATCAACTCAACTGGCTAGCACAAGTTCGAAGATAGATTTTTTAGTAAAAAAATTGTCTTCCATCATTTTTTCAAAACCGTAGGCCAAAAAAATTTGTTTCAGCCAATATCAACAAGAAAGCATATTGAATATATATGTTATTTAAAAAAAAAATGTAGTAAGTGGGAAGATAGTTACAAAAAATAATA
>NW_017537367.1:1278536-1286792 GCF_001853355.1 Bactrocera latifrons
GGGTGAAATCGGTTCACAACCACGCCTGAAATCTCGATTATCACTTTATCATGCGAGAGTATAAAATGTTCGGTGACACCCGAACTTAGCCCTCCTTACTTGTTATCATTGCGTTTTCTATATAGAAATATTGTTATAATCTCCAGTACCACATCTAAAAAGAAAAGCCTGAAGTTAGTTTTTATAAAGTCATTACACCCACATCTCGTAAAACAAATCACTTTTATTGAGGAATTTTTGCATCAATATCACACATACATTTTTTATATATTTAAAATTTTGAAATCTCTGAAATTGCTAAGGAAATGATGTAATCCATTAACATTCGTTTCGAAGTTAAAGACTCGATCATATCGAGTTCTCTGCGTCAAAGCTTTGTTGGTAGTTTGTTTTGATTTTTGACGCAAGTCCTTCTCTCAATAGAAGACAAGGTCCAACTTGATTTGATCTGGATTCTTCGCCTCAGGAACAGTTTCGGCAACGAAAAAGCAAACGATCTGGCAAAGGCAGAAGCTTTCCTAAACAAATCCGAGGCCGAGTTAATACCAAGTCCGCTAGAGTCGATCAAAAGATCAATATACAATTTCAACAAGTTGCAAATAACAGATGGAAATACATAAGAAAATGCAATATGAAACATATGACAAGAAAATAGCAAACGACTTATTAAATAGGTACAAAAAATGTAATTACATTGTAACTGCTACCATAGCAGTGTACTGGCCATCTGGAGAAAATGCGTTCAAAATGGGTATGCCCCATCAACATCTGCCGAGGCTGCGAAATAGTAGGGAACAAGGAAACAATTTTCCACTTTTTCTGTGAATGCATAGCCCAATCTCAGATCGGACACAGAACACTTGGAATCCATCAAGCACCGAATCTTGAATAATTGTCTACAAAAAGCATATCGGTCGAAAGAAAATTTGAAACGTGATAGCAATAATAAAAAGATATACTAAAGTGCATCAAACTGGCACAGCTAGTGCTAATTGAGCCCAAAGTACAGCAGGAGAGCACCCCCTGCACAATTTCCAACGCACAAACATTGATACTAAGTTACGATATTATACTAAAGTAAAATCAAATTTCTGCATAGCAGAACATAAAAATGTAAACTTAAAAAATATTGAAAAATATCTCATGTTCAATAAGATGTTGTAATAACCTAACATCGAATCATTTTGAAATTCATAAAAAATCAAAGAAAGTCTTCAAATTATCTACTATTATAGCTTTTATTACATAGCAATATTTAGTTGGAATTTTAGGCCTCTGTGTTAACCTCCTGCATTTTATCTTTAGGCACATTTTGAGTGTTATCAAAGGCTTAATACATTCAGATAAAGTCTGACCCGGACTAAAAAAATAAACTACTATTTAGGGTATTCTAATACAAATATTTATTCAACCCTTCAAAACATGGTGATTGTCTAAGCCAACAAAAACACGCCAGCGCCAAATCTAATTTTCCATATATTCCTAGGATTACAAACAGAACCTAAGCATCAGCCCATAACTGAATGCTGAGTAATGAGCGAAAWAAAAATTATAATTTATAAAARAATATTTCCATAAATTCACGGAAAATAAATTAGTTCGCTTTTTTTTCTTTCTTTTTTATTGGTGCTATAAACTTATAAGTTTGAGCCGACTTCCTTACTAATCTTCGTAAGTCGGCTCTAATTTCATGCTAGTTAGCTAAGTCCCAGGAACCATCACATATTTTACTATAAAGAATTGGAGTAATATATATTCCGAACTCGTAATGGCTACCTTAAGAAATGTTTCACTAATTTCTTGTTACAGTTGACTACTACATACTTCTTGAAATTGATTAATGTTTCTATACCAAGTGTTGTTATGCTGGCGTCCTTTGTGAACAAATTCTTATCTATATTAAGACAAAAGTTGGGGTTTTGAATTAGACTCAGAAGCTTGACATTGTATGATATAAGCAAAATAACAAATACTAAAAAAATACTTCGACTCAAACCTCTAACCATACACAGCAGTAATTTAGCAGATTACTGCCCATTCAGTTGCCTTATACAAGTAAACTAGAGTTATCGCCAAATTACTGCACTTCATACCAAAGAATGTTGTTTTTTTTTTTTTTTGCTAGTGGTACTACCCATTTATTGCCACATTACAAGTACGAATGCCATAACAATGTTTTAATGCATCTCATCACCATCAATATATTGAAACACTGCGCTGAGCGGAAAACTTGCAACTTATTGTTGTATGAAACAAAGACAATATATACTTACATAATTGGGCAGATGTGCATACACTCAAATTGTAAGTTTTTACATTTGTGTAATTACAATACACACACATGTGTATGTATTAGTATATAAACATTATGCTTAATTATAAGCGCTTTATCGATACTGAAAGTGGCTGAGAAGTCATTAAAATTTAATAGAACACATGAATTGAGCATTCAAACACATACTTACAAAATTTTAAAGCGAAAAAACGTATACACACAATACTTATGGTACTGCAAAGTAGCTATACTATGCTGTAAGTAGCGCTTAACGACACAATGTTGCAACAATAACCGAAACAAGCAGGAGGCAGCAATGTCTTTGTAGGCGAACTTAATGTTGCAAGCAGTTGCAAAAAAGCTGCAAAAACATCTTAAGAGTACATGCACTAATCGATTAATGATGAAAATTTAAACCGAAAGGATAAAAGAGACGACAAAAAAATTGCCACTAAATGAAATAAAGACAGTGTGGCAAGCAGCGGATGCCAACACTGTCGCTGGAATATGATAACCCATCGCTATGAAGGAGCGTAGGTGTAAGATATGCTGAAAAATGTGCAGCAAGCGAAAATGAATAAAAGACCGCCACACACAGGCACACCCACACGCACACGCACACCAACAAATACATGAAATATTGCAGCCACTCAAGAAGCGCGCTCAGTAGACAATCTCCAAGTATAAGAAATAAAGTAAGAAGCGCAAAGAAAAACAAAACTCTTTCAAGTAGCGTTGGCAGCGATAAATCGTCGACGCCAACACTTGATGCATGTTGCATGTTGCAATGAGCACTCAAGCTTGCTGCTGCCAACCAACCAGCCAGCCAGCCAACTTTCGTTGTTCTCCATCGCTGCATGAGCAACCATTTTAATCTCCTTAGCTGATGAAACGCTGCGTTCCTTCGCGCCACTGCCCCTCTGCTCTACAGCACTCCGCTGGCAGATCAATCTCGACCGCCAGCGTATAGCACGTGGCCCGCCAACGAGGCGGATGTCATCTTTGGGTTTTTAGCCATAGTAAAACGTCACTAGACGGCACAAAAGCGGGGGAAATAAGAGGGGTGTAAAA
This sequence comes from Bactrocera latifrons, assembly GCF_001853355.1. Taxonomy (NCBI): domain Eukaryota; kingdom Metazoa; phylum Arthropoda; class Insecta; order Diptera; family Tephritidae; genus Bactrocera; species Bactrocera latifrons. The sequence continues at coordinate 1,281,883 of NW_017537367.1, forward strand.
AAAACAGCAATGGCGACAAAGACATAAGCGGTTGCATGGTTGCCTTACAAGCCCTGGTCTTGGTCTGTTGCAGTTGATATCAGTTGTAGCTGGGCAATCAGGAAGCGGCTATTTAGTAGCTGCGGATGTTGCTATATGATTGGATTATTATTATTTGTTGACCCTATTGCTAAGTAAGGATCATGCTGTTAGACCAGAGAATTCACTTAAGCGAAACAAATACACATACATAGAAAGAATGGGAAAGAAAAGAAAGCGCTCTAACTTGAATTGACTGCGGGTAATGAGAAAAATTTGTAGAAATTAATTGAACCCAAGCGCATAAGTAGATTTATGGTACTAGAGGGTTAAATATATACATAGACACCAAGTTTTTTATTCCGTTGGTTTCTTTTATAACTTTATCAGACTGTTCATTTTTATTTAATATCTTGTAAGATAATTACGTGTATGGTGGCAAGAAGAAGCAATTGTTAATGGTCAGTGTATTTTTTTTTTTCTTAAGTGTAGAAGTTTGATACTTSTTAGAAGTCTGAAAAAGTTCAGACAACTTCCATTTAATTCGTAAATTCAATGATATATGTTTATTCAAAGCATTTCTCATTGCTCTTCGAAGTAAAATCTCGTGCTAAAATCTAAAGTAGCATTAATTACCATTGTCAATTAGTCAAGAAAGTATAGGAAATCCTTCATTATCCCTCTCATCTCCCGCTTATATGGAARAAAGGTAAATTTTCCTTCCTAAGTTGGTATAACTGTCCTTAATGACCATGCCAAAAACTAGGGCGATCTGTCAACCAGTGTCTTTACAGCAGCKGTTTATGTCAGTCGACCGCAGTAGTATTTGTCGATCAATGCAATATCCACTGCGRGGATAAGCTTCGAGTCACCTAAAGACATCAAAACAAATTTGACGCGAGAACTGAAGGACATCCCGGAAAGTGCCTATGTTTTCACGATTGGAAGAAGCGTTGGCAGATGGGCACCGCTTCTAATGGATGTTACTTTGAAGGCAATAAAATRAATTTGAATGATGATTGAGAAATTTTCATTTTATTTGTACTTACTCGACATATGTGTGGGCATATTGGCCTATACAAGTACTATACGAGTATATTAGGTACAAAGACACACAGAAGTACGAAAATCTATATAGCGGGGTTTTCAGTAAAAGCGCTATATATATATACGTGTATGAAACTCGATTTCTTTTGCATGGCCATCACGGGCATGCTTGCAGAAGTCCAGACGCCCCATTTTTAAGCATAAATTGGCCGATGCTACTACAAATTCACCGGTCGTCGCCAGCTTGTTGGCATGGGCCATAGACTTGACGTAGCTTCACAGAAAACGGTCTAACGGTGAAAATCGCACGACCGAATCGGCCAATTGACTCTATGTGTATTTGCCATTTCATGCGGTAACACGTTTATAGAATTTGTGGCACCGTCATGAGGGAACCACATATTTTCCAAGTCGATATCATCTAACTCGGGCCAAAAATATTCGGCTATCAATGAGCGGTAGTGATTCCAATTCACACGAACGTGCCAGTGACGGAAGAAGTACGATCGAATGACGCCGTATATTCTGGATGCAATGGTGACTCATGGAGTACGTTTGGATTGCCGCCTGACTAATAACGCATATTTTGCTTATTGACGAATCCCATCAGCCAGAATCGAGCTTCATCGCTGAAAATGATTTTTCGATGAAATTCCGGATCATTTTCAAGTTGTTGCCCAAACAAATTAACGAACATACGACGATTCTGGTGGTCAAGCAGCATCATTCCTTTCGTCAATTTGACTTCTAGGTATGTGTGCCAAGAGCTTTTCGCAAAATTCAAAACAACGAAGTCACAGAGATGCCAAATTTTTAAGAACAACGTGTGAGAGACAGATTTGGGTCTTTCYCAATATTCTCGGCACTACGGACACTTCTTTGTCCCACTGGCATRAGAATATTTTGTAATGTGCCAATATATTAAAGTTTTTCCACTCAGTTGTTCATTTGACAGGACGATAATGACGACCATAAATTGGACGTAGCGCACTTAAAGCTGAGACTACTGACTCTGAATTTTCGTTTCGTTCGCTAGTTTCATTAAGTTTTATCTCGTTATATTTATTATAAACAAAGAAAAATGTAATTTAAAATTGTCTATATGGTTTCACCTCAAAGTGGACGGTGCCATCGACAGCAGTTCTAATGTGGCCCTTTTTGGATCTCGGGTGTAAAATTTTATGTCTTCGAGGCGTTCATTTCTTTATGCATTCATACACATATTTAACAAAGCTAAAATAAAGAAAATCGGCATACAATAGAATTAAGGTTTTCTTGAGAGTTGTAGACTAGCCGCACCTTTAATTTTTCCAAACAGGTACGAAATATATACAAATTACAAAAAATATATTCATATGTAATACATTTGTYTATGCATACATGTACTCATATATATGAATATATGTTTGTAGTTAATTGCAGTCGCCTGCAAAGTGTTGACAGAATTTGCTTTGGCATACCATTTTTCAATAATTTGAAACAGATTTTCTTGTTAAAAGTTTTCAAAGTACGCGCAAACGAACATATCCGTTATATAACCGCCAGCGGCTGAATTGTGAGAACTACAAATGTACATATGTAAAATGCTAGCCGTAACAAACGTCATAACAGTCTCAAATGCTTGGTTTTGAGAGTGTTGCCATTCAAACTTTTGCAAATCCTTTCATTTTGGCATACACACACACACACACGCATATTCATATTTATCTATTTGCGTGTTTGATATTTGTGGCGATTCAATTTCAGTGAAATTTCATATATGTATATATTTATTTATATATGWATTTGTGTGTAAGTGTACATACATATGTATGCATTTATGTATGTCTGCCGAAAAGCAGCGTTCTTTCCTCAACAAATTCGGCTAGATAAAGCAAAGTATCTTGTGTGGGAAAAGTTTGGCTGGCATGAAATAAAATTACAATTGCTTCAGTGATTTTGTATTTATGCAACGTTCTCTTATTACTTATTGTAATGCTTTATTCTCTGTATTATTTGAAGCGTAAACGCTAAACATATATGGTTATATGTCCGTAAAAGCTTTCGTATAGCACACGCACACACTCACAAATACATGCACTTGTGTAGGAATTAACGAGTTGATAGTCGCGCTTTCGGGATATACCACGATGATGCACTCATATGTAYAGCTGTGATTTCTCGCATAAACACATACATATATAAATACTATATACATATAAATTTGGCGTAGGTGTGAATAGAGTTGGAAGAAACAATTGGAATATGCTAGCTTTAAATACCGTTACACTTTCACGCCTGGCAAACTTAGCTGCTAGAAACTTATGCATGTCTTCTTATAACATTATTTTCACTTCTTTGAAAGTATTCACAAGTATTTCAGTAAGCTAGGCATATTTGATTGCTTTCGAAATTTTGAACAATTAMTATATGTATTTCAGTCCACATCTGCATATCATATACCATACTGTCCAATATCCTTATTTTTAGTAGGTGGATAGAGTGTATGTGTGACGACGCACATATGTAGGCCTTTAGGAAGCCCGTTGTGAAACATATTCATTTAACAACTCACTTTAAAATATTGCATAAATGAATCAGAAAGTTTATATTCTAAAACAAATTATTAAGAAAAATTGGAAGTGTAAATACATAGCATTTTTTTCCAAATGGCATCACAAAAAAAGGATTTACATATTTTTATGATATCAATTTCTTCACTTTTCTTACYAAGAGTAAAGCGCTTGAACTACTCAAATTGTTGACAACATATATCATATTCCATAAAAATGTGTTAAAAWGCGTGACAAAATACGCTTAGTTCATTCAAAACTTCTGTCTTGAAATCTTTGAAACCTTAACGCTATCACTGAGAGAAATAACAAATCAAAAACAAGAARTAAGGTTAACTTCGGCTGCACYGRAGCTTATAYRCACTTCACATTGGCATTTCTTTTAGCAACTAAGTGTTCAGAACAATTTTATTGATGGTTGTATTATTACCTTAAGCAGTAATCCATGTCAAATTTCTTGAAGATACCACGTCAGATGCGAAAGTTTTCCATACAAGCCCTTGATTCCGATCGTTCGGTTTGTATGGAAACTATATGCTATAGTGAGCCGATATGAACAATTTCTTCCGATATTATATTATTTCTATGAACAATAACTCATGCCAAATTTCATGAAGATATATCGTCAAATGAGGAAATTTCTCATTTGATTTCGATCACTCARTTTGTATGACAGCTATATGCTTTAGCTAACCGATCTAAACATTTTCTTCGGAGATTATATAATTATATTACTTTTGTGAATATATATTGTCAAATCTAAAAGTTTTCCCATGCAAGAACTTGATTGCAATCGTTCAGTTTGTGTGGCAGCTATATGTTTTAGTGGACGGATATCGGCAGTTCCGACAAATGAGCAGCTTATGAAAAAATTAGGGACTAGTTCGTATACACACAGACAGACGGACGGACAGACAAACAGACGGACATGGTTAAGTCGGGAGTTTGCGAGGTTATAATCAAAATAGACTAATATTCATAGTGTCGATAGTGATGGTTAAATAATTTGTCCTGCACCAATAGCAGTTTTATAATATATTTTAATTTAGTGCTTGGTGATGGCATTTTATATGTGTTCTATTAATAGCGCTTTGTGGGCGTGGCAATATTACTAAGTAAGAGTATAATAATTATTAATGTTTGTTTGTTTATTCATTTGCCTAAAAATACCCAAGAATCCGTTATTAATTATATGCAGAGGTAGTCAAAGAGAGCATTACMATTACTCAGGACGTGGGTTAGATTTCAGCATTTTATAACAATAGAAAAAAATTTAATAGCGCTGACATTTCA
>NW_017537367.1:1287242-1294324 GCF_001853355.1 Bactrocera latifrons
GATGTGCATCAAAGTGAAAATGATTGATTCAACTTTAAAACTTTATGCCACTGCGGTTCCTTTAGCTTGTTAGAGTGTATACATATGTATGCATATGAAGACATATTTTGTATGTCAAGACAAATGTATATTTTGAGAAGAGAAATTCAAGCTAAAATTTTTGTTTGAGCAACACATAAGGTCTTACGCATAAACTAAATATWGTACATATTTCGGTAAGATGTGCTGTTGATGACTTGCTTTAACCAAAATTCGTTTAAATGATCCTCAGTAGGTCCTGGGGACCTCTGCTACTTCGACAAGTAAAAAACATGATATCTCATACGTGTACCCTTTATACCCYGTTAACTCGAAGCAATTACGTTTTATATGAGCCTTTCTGAATCCACTATTCACCAGCTTGCAATGTTATTAAAGTTGGCTCACCAAATAATTTTATRAAACTTTCAATACTTCCTTTACGAACTACGAAATTTTGAGTAATATATTTTTACCCACGAAAAAATTAAGGGCTTGAATAAGGTTTTTTTTTCAAACACAGTATCAGTATGTTTGAAATTTTTTTATATAAATAGAACTGATTAAAACGTCATTTGTTTAAATATGGACATCGAACTAAAAGATGTCTATGGTCGTAAACATTTTTGAGTAGAGTTGCCAATATTTTAAAGTTAATATAAAATTAAAGTATTTTAATAAATAAAATATTATACTGTGGAATTCAAAAAAACTAGCTAAAAAGTTTCCTAATTCATATATTTTTGGGGGTTGCCACTTTTTTCAAAATTAATTTTTATTAAATAAATTTATGGTTTTAATATTTGCGCAAGTTATAAGCATTTAAAGAAATCTTTGACTTCAGAAAAAAAAATCATCTAAAATAGTTTTGCGCGGAGTTGCCAGATGTTTAAAGCAATTAAAAATATTTACATAAATAAAATATTAGAAATGTGGATTTCAAATAAAACTAGTTTAAAAATTTTTATACACTTTTAGGTAGTTGCCACCTTTTTCAAAACAGACTTAAAAATTTTATTCAATAAATTTATCGTTTCGATATTTGTTTTAGCTATAGGCATTTGAAGTATTTGTAGAATTACAAGGAAAAATTTCACCAAAAACAATTTTAACATTTCAAGTTTACTTAACAATCCGCTCCTCAAACAGCTTTTGTATATTCAATCATTGAGGATGTGATTAAGAAATCCAACTTAAATTAGTTAAGCAGCTTATTGCTGTGATATTGAACCACAATTTTAAACCACATCATAAAGATAAAGTCCGCTTCCATTGACTGAAATGGATTTAATAAGTTCCAGCGGAATTTTTATGATAGAGAGAAAGAAACTTAAACAATTTTACAAAACTTCTGGCAGAGAAGAATTTCCGCAAAATMATAATCTCTCGAATATTAAATGCTCAACTTGGGCTTCTGTCGCGACTTTTAACCATTATTGTTGTTGTAATTCTTTTAAATTTGCCATTGAAGTCTTTATTACACACATACACACGTAAGTGTGTAGGTATGTATGTAAGTATGTCTGTGGGCATTGGCATGTTGTAAGACGCGCCAATAATTTGAATCGTAAGCGAGTTGAGCAGCTGACTGCTACACGAGTCGTGCCGATAGCAGCTCAGTTTCCTGCGACTATGGGCCCCATATTGGCGCTGCGTGCCAATATGCTCGAATGGTCGTGGCAACCAACAAAAGGTCTAGTGCGGCCTATGTACGAGTAATATAGATGTGTCAGGAGTGTTTGGAAAAATGCTTGTACGCGCGTAGGCATGTGCGCCTGTCATTGCACGCCTCTGAGCCGCATAGTCTCAGCCAAAGTGATTTCTGCCGCTTCTCAACTAACTAAATTGAAGCCTCTGCTCAACATTTTAAGCTTTGCCGGCGACGTGGCGGCACACAAYAATGCTCCAGCTTTGGCGGCGTTGTCGGCGTCATCGTCATCGTTACCAAGCCCCGCCTCCTTAGATGTAATGAAGCGRAGAAAAGAAAGTGGATGGCAACACAAAAAAAGGAGAAAAATTYCAAAAAAGTAAGAAATTGAAAGAATATTGTAAGGCGCAAACTGAATAGGAATACGASAATAAAATAAAGTCGGGTGGTAGCATTACAGCGTATAAGGAAAAACGCCGACATCAATTCAGGGATTAAGGACACTGATTTAATTTACTTTTTATTGCCATTAAGTGAGGCTGTCTAAGGCGTTGTGTGAAAATTCAACATACATCTGACATTTTAAGATTTTTTTTTTTTGCCTGTCTTTCTTTTCATTTTATTTATTTATATCTTCTTTCGTGATATTGTTGTTGCCGCACCAAATACAAAACGTTATCAAACGGTGCGCTTACATTTGCTTGTATGTTGGGGTTTGTGAGATTCAAAGGCAATGCTTAATTCAGAATTGGACGCATATGGTCAGCCAACGAGGCGTGTCGAATGTCCGATGACGTTGCATTCTGGTAGATTTCTTTCACTGCAGCAAGAGAAATTACTTGTATACGTCTCTAAATTCCTATTTAAGTAGGTATTATGCTCTATGAAGATATTACCAGCACGAAAGGTAGTTTAGGTTCGGCCGGCACGGAATATTGTATRATATTGTTGTTAATGGAAGAGAACGGCAATAAGTGTCACTTAGTGTGACAGCTTAAGAATGAACGATATTAATAATTTCAGAATTTTAGAAGTATATTTATAAAAAATTTCAGAGGATACGATAAAACTTAAATATTTTTTGTGCTATACGCGATCTCCGCCGGCGATAAAAATAGCCCTCCATTGCTGCTRTGATTTTCTCCGAGATTTAAATCTAACAAATGAAATTTCGAATAGAAGAACATTTTAGTACTATGTTATTTTTAGTGATACAACCTACTGAAATAAAAAAAAAAACTACGCAGGTTGTACCTTTTAAATATTAATAGTTTTAGTCCCATTAATTCCAAATAATTTTCGAAACTTTCATTATWATAAAATAAATGATTTTTATTAAATAATATTAAATAAATTGGATTTTTAATCGGTCTACACCTTTATGTTTGGTAGTTTTTCATTGAAATTCGTAAATATTTATATTGAAAATTTTCTAAACTTACTTCCATAGTACAAGAGGACTTAAAAATAAAACAGACAAAATCGCTTTTTCGGCAAAATCAATTTATTTTATTCAAAATAGTTTCCTTCAATACAGCTTTTTGTACGGTTCAAAAGCATATCGAACGAGTGTTTTAGCTCGTTGGCCGGTATGGCCGCCAGTATGCCGTTGCAAGACTTTTGAATGGCCTCTACGTCTGCATAACGCCTTCTTTTCATTGGAAAATGCATTTTTCCGAAAAGGAAGAAGACGCGCGGTGCCATATCAAGTGAATACGTGGAGTGGTTAATGGTTAAAATGTTAGTTTTTGACAAATAATCGGTCACAAGCGTCGATTGATGTTGGATTCTGGGAAATTTTTGGTCGTCAGTCAATTTGTGCGGAACAAGCAGTGCGCCCACCCTTCGTAAGCCCAAATGTTTGGGCAAAATGTGATAAATCGATATTTTGGAGATGTTTAATTCCATTTCCATGAATTTTAATGATGATTTCGGCTAATGAATTCACGCAGAGTTTCGATGGGATTTCGTTAGATTTAAAAAGTCCTCATTACTTTGGAACTCGCCTTGCATATTGAACGAACTATTATGCTTAGTGCGTTTAACTTGACGACACCGTTTGAAAACAACGCTTATACTTATAATATACTTCGTTAAGAATTATATAAGGTAATTCGTTAAGTTCTTTGAAAATTTCTTCTTGAATACTAAAAAATATGCTTATAAATATTCATTAGAGACTTGAAGTTAGTTCAACAATTGTTTATTGCACTGCAAAATATGGCTTGAGTATCATGAGGTTTTGTGTATAGTAATGACATTTTAGTCATCWGAATTTGGCTGCTGGACTACTTACTCATCGAGTCATATTGAATTCAAAAGAATATTTATTAGTCGAAAAAGGATTTTCGTATTTTTAGCCAAATTTCAACTTATTATCTTTTTATATTTATAATGAATTTTAACGAACCAAATATGTACCATTTTGGTCAACAAATTTTTTCCATTTTTCCGAGACATTATTCCATCAGTGTAAAACTATTCTGGTTTCTCGGCGAAAAACTGCGACAAATAATTTGCACAGGCTTCTCTTGAAGCCACATGTACTCTATTAAGGGAGTTCTACATTGACCGAAATAAATAATAATCCGATGATGCAAGATAAGGTCTATACGGCGGATGCATCAAAAGTTCCCACCCAAGCTCTCCCAATTTTTGTCGAGTCATCAAAGATGTGTGTAGCCCAGGGTTGTCCTGATGGAAGACGAAGCCTTTTCTGTTGAGCAGTTCTGGACTTTTTTTTTTGTTTTTTGTTGATTGCTTGCTTCAACCGCACCAGTTGTTAACTGTAAAGTGTAGAAACAATCGTTCGACCAATCCCAACAAACCCAAGTGTTTAAGCATAACCCTTCGAGGCGTCAATCCTCTCTTTGTTAAGCTTCACAATGCTTGCACCATGATCTTTTTTGCACATCATTGATGTTTTTGATACACTTTTCGCCTCCTGTTGCCAATCGCCAAATGCKTGGCATTCTTCTCTTTTGTATACAAAAATTTCAAAATATAGCGAATTTCTTTATTATTTTCACAAATTTTTGAACAACTGTAACTTTTTTTTCAACTTCCGCAAACTTTATTTGTTTTTGATTGAATGATTCACATTTTTCAAACACTATATTATGTCATWCAATGTGATTGTATATTGACAAAATACGAAACACCTTTTTCGAATACCCAATAATTTATGGTTTGGAACCCTGTTCATATTTAAAGAACTTCTTACATCAATCATAAGTTTAACCGTGCGATATCAAACCAATTATTTTTGTATAATAATATAATAAATAGGCTATTGAACTGGCGGAATATTTCTTCGTAGTATTAAATGAACTAAAGGAAATAAAGCTGGAATAGTATTAGAAGTTGCCTAGTTATAGGATTTTAACAATTGTTTAACTATAAAAACTGTATGCATTTTGGTTTAGTTTAAGCATATAGTATGTTAGTTTGATTCATAAGCTCGGCTTGTTTCTGTTCTGATTTTATATAATTTTCGCATAATTTTTAACTCCAAACATTATACTTTATGGAACATATTGCGTGTGCATAAAAATGTGCACAATAATACATACATGTATAAGAATTACATCTATATTCAACACCACTACAATCGCTACTTAGATATCTGTAGGTATTCCCCACCACAAAAATAACTACGTATGACGATTTCAAAATGGTGGCAAATATGTACAAACATATAAATRTTTATATGTACATTATCTTACCCATACCTGTAACACACAAACCAACAGCTACACATAGCTAAATAATAGAAATAGATTTTTGAAATTGATTTTCTYGAACACGGATTTTTCTTTTCTCCTSCCATGCTACATTCGCTTGCGCTCCTCTGGCCATTGCCATCAATTTTGGGTGCTTTTTCCGTTTTAAGCTACACTCATTAGACATGCTCCATTAGCGTCACGCTACTGAACTGACACAGCCAACCGTTTCAGTTTCTTACACATTTTCAATGCATTTACTTGTTACCGTTGTTGTTATTGTTGTAATAGCAGTTCACTTTTGATATCGTACACCATAGCTGCGTTCAGGGACACGCCTCCGTTATGGTTTGTGAGAGATAAAACTTTTTGAATTTTGAAAGTATGTATTCTTGTACCACCGAAGCTGCCCGCAGCGATGACATCATCAGTTGGCTTTAAAAATTAAAGTTGGTTTTAAGTTGAATTTTAATTTAAAAATTTCAAATTATATTTTAGTTTTAATGTGGCTAAATCAAACAACAATTCGTTCGAATTTTTTGTAAGCAATATATCATATAAATTTAAGAATTTAAATAACAGAATTTTTTGGGTAAAAGCTTCTATTTCAGAAGGGATAGAAATTGTCTTATGAGCGAATCCACTGGAAAAATTACATTTTCAGTTGTTGTTGTATTTTTTGTTTTATATTTAAGCTTTCCTAATCCCACAAAAGCATGCTTTATGTAATTCTATTTATGCTTTTCAAGATATTTCCAGGTATTCTTAAGAACGACACCCTATATCACTTCTTGCGCACATTTGTCAAAATATTCAAACGTACTTTTCAAAATATTTGCTTAATGCGCCTATTTCCGTTATTTATTTATTGAAACGTATTTATTATTAGTGCCACAATCAAATACTCAAATGCAGAAGCATATCATAACAATTATGTCAACTGATATAAATAGTCATGAATACAAACCTTCGCACATAATTTCATTAGTTGGTTTGTTTGCTTTTTGAAATGTTAATTTCAATTCACAGTATTTTGACATTTAATAGTAAATAGACGGCAAGTTCATTTGCAATTATTTAGCCGCCGTCCAAACGTGGAAAATGTTTCAAGACATTTCATTGTATAAATACATAAATATGTATATACGCTTCGAAATCTTATTAAAATATTCTGATGATTACCGTAATATATCATAAGGTCTCTTGTTAATTGCAGAGACAAATAAATATTTGCTCATTSTAGAAATCAAAATATAACATGAACTTCATAAATTTAATATACTCTCTTTAATTACAAGATATATATGCATATGTGCTTGTATGTTACTAACTTAGCCATAGGGTTGGTCTAAATCTTTCGGTTTTTGATATAGTACTTTAAGGAAATAATAGTAAGATTTTGTTCATAAATTTAAAATTTTACATTTATTCTTCCAAATCTACGTCATSTCCCTTGATCACAGTATACTTATTCAACGTTTTTTCGAATCCTCGAAGCAGTTGTTAAAGTGCGAAATAGCCTTTTAAAGGGGTCAGTAGGGTAATATGGCCTGCTTTTTTGACATTTTTATTCTACAATTGAACATAAACAAAATTTTTCGGAATTTTTTGATGCCATATGCCGAAGAAATGGCTGGGACGCGTTTTTTCACTGGCGGACACGATTTCTCATGTTTGGATCATCTGAAACACAA
>NW_017537367.1:1295409-1311834 GCF_001853355.1 Bactrocera latifrons
TAAGATGCTTGAATGGACAATTATCTTCTAGCTATATGACATGAATTACTGCCTAAGGCAATGATACAATCACGAAAGAATATAGCTGCCATCTAAACTGAGCCATCGGATTTAAATTCTTGAAGTTTTTTTTTATTTGTGGAGGGTATTATTACTTCAATATAACCAAAGTTGAAGTCTTTTCCAGTTTTAATACTACGTGTGGACTCTCTGTGGGAACAATGTTTATCCACAGAATATGRTAATATAATTTAACATTCGATTATGTCCGAAAGAGGCGTGAGTTTCCTCCACACTTGCGCATGCAAGATAATGTCACAATATTTTGCATTAAATTATTTCCAAAAATAACTTTCATTTTTAAAAGCGGAGTATAACAAAGAGCATAATCAACCACATCCTYTTCACCCAACACCGGTTCCACACTTCCGGCTACGTCAGTTCATTGCAACTACCAGTACACTCTCGCTGTTGCGCTGTTACGCTGTCTCTTGTCACTTGTCTTTATGAGCAAAAACTTTTATTTGCCACTGCGTAATATCAAATGGTGTCATTTTATATACCAACAGCAACAATAAATATAAGTTCATTCTCCACATCCCTTTGTTGCTGTCTCTGCTTCACGCTGCTTCTTACTGTAGCTCATTACGAGCGTTTTGCATACGCGCAAGTGTAATGAATTTCATGAATTTCATCAGTAACTTTCCCAACCAACACCGCAGCAGTTTAATTTCAAGAGTTTTGTTTTGAAATCACCACGAAACAGGAAATTAAACTTTTTAATTTTATGCAAAAATACCCAGCAACTCAACGGTTAGCAGAGGCAGCAAGAGAGGAAGCGTATAAGAGCGCAAAAAGGACACGTTTTAAAATACACATGGTATATTGAAATCCTTTATATATCTACTTTTATATGTATTTGCTTGCATTGCTTCTGTCAGTATGTGGTAAGTCTACATGACGATATAGTTAGGTTATATTGAAATATTATTGGTATTGACCGTTATCTTTAATCGTTCTTGAGCACAAAAAAGCTTGAAAACTAATGATGTAAGTAACCCTTAGTGACATTGACTTTGTGAGTGGTCACTCGAGTTTTAAAATTTTGGTGGCAAAAGCTTTGAGGTAATGCTGACGGAAATAGTTTGGTGTCAGTACATATGAAATTCCTCAGATGTTGAAAAGTCTAATAGTTTGGTGTCAGTACATATGAAATTCCTCAGATGTTGAAAAGTGTAATCGGATAATTTTACGTTAAGCGTTTTTAAATATCTTTCAAAGAAAAATAATTTTCACTATATCTGTGTATAGCCTTTCCACTTCTTTCATTTATCACGTTTATCTAATGGGACACGACAAAATCATTCTCTAAACCACTTCGGTTTCATACTTAAAATAATCATATTCTTAAAGTGGTATTTATGTCGATGCTAGATCCTTCAACACCACGTCTTTCCAATGGTGTAGAGGTTTTGCTCGTCCTCTGCTTCCTCCGTCAAGTACTGCGCCGAATACTTAATTCGGTGAACTATCTTAATGTCGTCGTATATCCCATACAACTCRTAGTTTCATCGAATACGATATTCGCCATTGCCAACGTGCCTCTGMACCATACAGCAGGATGGGMATATGACTGGTCTTTACTTCTCAATTGCCTACTTAGTCCTGTTGTTGRTGTTAATGCTGGTTCYYAGATAGACGAAAGTATCTACGACTTCGAAATTATGACTGTCAAYAGTGACGTGGTGGCCAAGACGGGAGTTCAATGACTGTWTGTTTGCTGAGACGAGATATTTCGCCACCAGACCCATCTACTTATCCATTCTGGAGAAAGCAGAACTAACGGGGCGGTTGTATTTTGGTTTACAAACCTAAATTCCGAAATTTTTTGGCACATTAAAAAACTAAAGCTATTATTATTTTTCCAATTTTTTTTGGGGGTTGTGAAATAGAAGGAAAAGGTTTGGGGTTATTAAAGGTTATTTGTTACTAAAAGTGCCATCATCGTATAAAGYGACAAGACTGTAAAAAATTAAAAAATGGCAACTAGTGAATATTAAAGTACAATRTTTTCAGGTTTTCACTTTCTAAAGTTTCTTAAAAATATTGGAAATTGAATTGAACTTGAGATACCATGGCCATTGCCATTGCATCGAAAGAGGTAGTTTCGTGAACAGCTCTAGGTATCTGAGTTTTAAAAAATCTTTTAAAATCTAACCTATCGAAATCTGAAAAAAATAACTCATTTACAATATCTTGATTAGAATCCTCCCACTATTTATTATATCTCTTAGAACTCTCAAATTACTTTATAAGACTTCTTAAAAAGCTTTAAAGTACGAGACCGTTTTTTAACAACAATTTTCTCCGAATTTCGGTTCACTTTATTGAGTTGTCTCTATTTCCAAAATAATAACAAGTAGTTTACTGAATCAAATTTAATTTTAAATTTCATGTTGAAATTGTTAGTAATAGTAAATAGGTGTTTTTTCTGAATTTTATCAACGAAAAAAAAACATTACCAATCACAAAAAAAAGAGCGAGTAAGTCTTTGAGAATTGAAAAAATTTAAAGTAGCACACGTGCTAAGTCGAAAAAGTTTAAATTTCTCAGACGAAAAACGGCATATTAAACGAGGTCAACAAAAATTAGGTAAGGCTAAAAGTGGAAAATATTGTGTTTTAACCGGCAGAGCAATTAAATGCAAATATATGTGTATGTATGTAATTATGTATAATTGTATATACAACATGGATATGGGCTGCCTGGCGTAGCAGCAATTTTTCTCGCTCACTAAACTTTTTCAACCGGCTGTGCTAATTAGCCAAGCCAAAATTACGCCCGTTACAGCAGCCAAAACGCAAGCAGAAAAAAAAGTACAAGGAAAAAAAAAACAACCACAGCGAAAACAATAAAGCCAGGAAAATTTAAAAATGTTAAAAAAATTACAAGGATATTTGTTGTGGCAACGCTTTGGCTATTCACGACAGGTAATGCGGCACTGCTGCATATTTATAACGTTGCACGTGGATACATGTATATAAATATATATGTTTATATGTTCATACATATGTATGTGTTTGTTTGTATACTTTATGTGTAAAATATATATTTTATTTGAGGTACATATATTATATATGTATATGTATGTATGTAGGTGTGTACATATGTGCCTTTAAATAAGCGCATTTATACATATTGCCTGTAAAGTGCATTACATACAGCCAATTTACGTGGCAAGTGTATATACAATGCAGTGGTCAGTCGTATCTACATACATATGTACTTATGTATATATAATACTTATGGTTGTTTGTGTGTGTGTAAATGCACTCACATATATTTTTTTAAACGCCATTACTCTTTTAAAACCATTTCAGGCACATATTTTGCCGATTTTTTTCCAAATTCTTTTTTTGCATTGTTTGTTGTTGTTGCTRCTGTATATATTTATATTTTGCATTTTTTTTTTCAGTTGCTGCAAATTTTGTGTGAATTTTTTCYACTTATATTGCGTTTTAAGTGAAAAACACTCAACATTATTTTACTTATTTAGCGCGCAACAACAACAAGAACAATAGCAACAACGAACTGCAAACGAGCATTGGCTGAGTTTTTGGAAGGCGCTGACCGGCAGTACATTTTTTATTTGGCCACTCCCATTACTCGTGAGCGTGTGCATTAGCGCATCCTCTGCTCGTTATAACTTTAAACACATGTACAGTAGTGTAAGTAATCTGCACACACATATATATACACAGCCATATGTATAATATATATAAATATGCATGTGATTTTTAGTAGTGTTGTGTGTGTACGTGTGCGTGCAGTGCCTCTTGAACTCTTTTTTTTTTTTTGGGGCTCGGACTCGGCCGCTGCTRCCAAATATGCAAATACAATGAATATGGCGGCTTCTTGTTCGTTGCATGCACTTTTGCACGCGAGTGTGAGTGTGTAAGTGCGCTTCAAGGCTTTTTCACTTAACTCGCAGTTAAATAAAGCGGCGAAAAAATGAATATTCCCCTGAAAAAATGTGAAATCCCAACAACTAAAAAAAAAAACAAATATAAAAATTAAAAGAAAAAAACTGATAACAACAACAAAGCGTCCCGGCGAGCGCTCTGTGCCACAGGGCTTGGCAAATAGACACGACTACGCCAGTACACTACTTACACACTAACTTAAGTGCAAATACACACACATATACTCACGCATACTTGCGCATATTTACATATCTGACATGTACTTTTTCTTTTGCACGCACACATACATATATAAACGCTTTCATATATGCATGTATATATAAAACTGCTTGCGCGTGTGCGTTTATTTTTTTTAACTGCCGGTTTTGTTAATTTTTGTAGTTAAAAATTCTTTTACCGCTGTGCCGATTATGCATTTTTTCCTTTCTTTTGCCGTTTTCGTGCAGTTTTCGTTGTTGCTTTCTCAACATTTTCATTTACAATATGATTTATATTCTATAAAGCTACATGTACTTAAGTGTTTGGCACACAATGGCGGCAATAGCGCCAACAATAAGAAAAATAAAGCTGTAAAAGCAAGTAGGCAAACGCCAAGCACGAGTGGAATGGCAAATAAATTGCTTAAAATCATTTTGGGGTAATTAAACTAACCATATTTTAAAATATCTAAATATAAACATAAATATAAATTTTGGGTAGTTGGGAAAGTCCTTTAGTATATCTAATCAAACTTCAACTTATATTTTTAATTTCCACTAATAAATAAACAAATAAGTATCACTTTGATCAACCACATTTTGCCATTCTTTCGCTTGAGGCATTATTCTATCAGTGTAGAACTTTCATCATTCATCGAAATTTCGAAATTTCCAGAACGGAAACGAGCGAATTATTGTCGTGCTGCATGAACTGACAGACTCGTCGACGTAAACTTCTCAAATTTCATTGATGGCATTCTTCCCTTTTTTTATACAAAAATTTCAAAATATAGGGAATTTCACCATTATTTTCACTCATTTTTGAACAACTGTAACCTTTTTTAACTTCAACGAGTTTTTTTTTGGTTAAAGGAAGCTTAAAATCTCACCTTTTCAACACTATCTGGTACTACACAATGTGATGTGGCAGCACTGGAWATATTCAACAGCAACGACATCCATTGACAAAATACGACAAGACTACCCAATATAAACTATTATGATAACGAGACGAGTTGAAATCCAAAATTCTGTCTGTCTGTTAGTTCATCCGTCCATCTCTTCAAACTCTAATTTGAGTAAAAGTTAGGATATATACATAACTTGGAGTGGTAAAAAAAGAACTAGTACGAGTTAGTAGATAGACGTAATCGGCAAAATATGAATGACTAAATACGTCAGTGGCATTAAATTTTACTCCAATGATGGGATTATGTAGCCTGTGTAAAAATTGGACGRTGGRCGTAGCTCCGCCCASTTTTAGATGAAAACACATATCTCAAGACCCGGAGGAGAGAATCCCTTCCTGATAATGCTTATTCTGTGTAACGAAAATGGTTTTAATCGGGTCAATATTCCCATCTGGGCGACTTTATATCGCATACAAGTATATCGGCCAATATTTGATATATGTATTTATTTTACTAATAGCGGTACATTTTGGTGCTAAGAATAAATAAAATGATGTGAAATCTCGCTCTGAACCCCATACATGYAACTAAGAAGCAGTAAAAAAATTGCATTTTTTTATTAAATATTGACTGACCTAACATGTTAACCCTTGTCCTTGTATTTCGCTAAAAGAATAATCAGAGCAATTTAAGATACTTTGTTAAAAAAATATTTAAGCAATATTTCTAAAAGGTAATGTCTTAACGACTTTTCCAATGATATAAATATAGTCTTAAGAGAATACCGGTGTACCCAGAGCATTAACACAAAGATTAAGTRAAGCTCTTAAGCCTAGTCGTCATAAAATCTGCTTGCTTGGTAATGCRCATTAAGCAGAATGCAACAAGTTTATGAGTTAATTATCGATCGATTGCTTATTGTCGAATACATTAATTTTCGTATTTATCATTGCCTACTCAAAAARTTTCAGCAGAGCTGAAAATAACTGATACGACAAAGATAATTCAGCATATTTGAATAATTTTACTACAAATAACTGAAGTAAAGAAAATATGAATGATATAAAATATTTAAATGAAAGTTGAGGAAGTGCAGCACAGCAAGTCTCATATTTGCTTTCTTTGTGAAACAAATTGCTTTGACTGCGGCTGGTGAAAAATGCTTCTGAAAATTCTCGTCTCCACTTCGAGGATTTTTTAAGTATTAACACAATGTTATGAAATATGTAAAAGCTTTCTTATACTTAAACATTCAAACATATACACACACATACAAAAATTGTTTGCATAGCTTTGGTGCTGCACAGGCATATGTTTTTTTTTTTTTTTTTTTTTTTTTTTTTTTTTTTTTTTTTTTTTTTTTTTTTTTTTTTTTTTTTTTTTGTGGAAATTCAAGTGCGTGCAAGTGAAAGTATTGTAGTTGGAAAGGTTATTTGTAGTGCGCAAAAATCGCTGGGCTGGTTAATACTTTGAAAGGATATAGTAAACTTATGCGTTTTTAATAGGCGGCGCGGAAACATGTCGCATACTTGTTACTTATTTAGCATACTGGGAATAAAATTGTTTGTGACCAATGAGCAAATCTACTGAAGCGCTACTACATTCAATAAAGGAAAAGTTGTAGGATAATGTTGTAGGATATCCGTTATTGCCGTTATTTATTTAAAGATAACTTCATTCTCCTGAGGCTAAAAATATTTAATTTAAATGAACATATCGTTTACATATTCAACAAACTGAGTATCCAGTAAATTCTTCAAAGCTACGTGAAGTGAAATAATCTGATTGTAACCGTACAAAATATAATTTGAGGAAACTCCGACAGAGAAAACTTTTTTATTAAATGAAATAGAAATGATGTTTATAGGTTTTTAAATTGTAGATTAAAATTTGGTAGCCAATACCTTTGAAACAATTCGCATCAGTTTAGGCACGTCTTTGCATGCCCAGATAAGCCTTTCTCCSTTTGGTCCGACCCCGTYGAAATAGCAAGTTTTTTGAGCYTTCAGTTSGATGACGYCGATGACAACTTATCTTATCCTTACCAACAAGAATAACCTCTGTATTTTCATAATTATATACATCCGGAGTTTTGTTTTTAGAGATATATATCTTTTATTTGTATGTATGAACCCCGTTCATGTATGCAGATCATCATATCACCCAACAACATCAGACACTTCCACTTTGGTTCCCAGATTTCCAACCTTTTTGTTGGAACATTGGAAGCCATGGAACATATGCCGTGTCAACGGCTGAGAGGTGGCAGGATGCAGCATTTCATCATCCTTCGCACACGCTTTGTCAACCGTTGATTTCAATTGACAAATATTCTGAAGGTTGGATCTGAGAAGTTGTCCCTTGTCAGTGTCTTTAGTTTCGTTTATTATTACAGGACTGGATACCAAGGTGACTTTTWCTGAGTTTCAGTGCGACTTAGGTCTAGGTAGTCTTAATTGCCAATTGGTTTTACACTACAAAGTTAATGAACCTGCTAGTTAGAGMCTATAATTTCAGCCTAAAAGACTTATCAGAGCTCTAAAGAGACTAATTTATCAGAATATATTTTGAAATATTTTATTCATACAGCTCAATAAAAACAGCGCAACCTTTGAAAAGTTTCTTCGAAAACACTGAAAACTGTTTATTTTGCGACCATTATGTTAGTCAAGAAATCAAATAGAAGACGTTTGGGAGAATGGCGTTTGAAAACATCTTTCWCTTTAGACTTGAAGGAGAAATACTAATTTTTTGTCTTAATGGAACGAATCGGAATTTTATACAAAATATTGCAGACATATTTGTATGTTTCAATAGTTTTAATAAATAACATAAAACATCGTATTATATATAAGCTTTTTAAACYCTCGAATCCATCGTAGTTGGCTTTTCTTGATAAGCACTTAAGCATCATTCGAGTTGCCCCAACAGCCACCGAATATGCATGTTAACATCATAAACACAAGCTACTTTCACTGGATAGCCCATAAAATAGATTAATTAGCCAATGGCCATAACTATCTGTGAATACTCTACAATATCGCCATTGGTGAATATTAATTTGCAAAGTGCCCGAAGACACTAGCAATGCAGCGCCTGCACTCAAATAYTCGTTGCAATATAAGCGCACTTGTATATAAAATATATATGTATGTGTATGTGCGTGAGCATGTGCTGCTCGTGCATTATTATACAGACATTCATAACAAACTATCTGTAATATCCATCGCTTTGCCTCATTTCAATGTAATTACTCAAACCCCAATCAATTTGCAAAGCTTCAGACTGTTTAATCCTGTTTGCATATAATTTCATCACCCACCTAAACGAAGCGCCCAATGACGCTGGCGACGCATATATACAACCATGCAGTCATATATAAATATGCTCGTACAAATACTCGTACATATATAAATGTATTTATATACATCCCGGCATACATACCGACATGCTCGTGTAACCATAATCTGCAACTAACGACATTTTTAACAACGTTTGTATATATATATGTATGTATGTATTTAGGTAGGTGTGTATATTTGTATGTGTGCGCGTGCTTTTGTAGATCATCTCGTTGCTTCTAACTGCACTTTGGCGTAATTGAATGTCGTCGCGTTGCCAGTGCTTGCCGCCACTGCTTGCTGCGGCTGCCTGCATTTGCTGATGATGGCTGTTAGCCATTTGCTTTGCAATGTGGCACGTTTACTCGTCGTCGCTCAACAACGCTGCACACAATTGTTGCTGCTCCTGCTGCCCTTGTTGTTGGTGTTGTTGTTACTTAGCTAGCTTGCCGTTTGCATTTCCGCTCAGTGTACGTCAAGCTTTGTTATAATTTCTCTATTTGCACAAATGGCTTTCACATCGATTGGCTGCGATTATTGAATTAACTTTAACTGTGTTTGTTGCAACACCAAAGAAAAAAACACAGAAACGGCACACAAAATCCGTTGACAGTGATGGAGATGGAGACGGCGTTTGGTATATTGCGTTATAGAGACATGGTGACGACGGCGCGCGAGCGCTTGGCAAACAAGCTTAGAACCCTGCACTGAGGTACAACTTGACTTATGTATATTTATACTGTGTAYATAGTGGATAGGTATATTGTACGCTTCGATGCAAGAGTATTACTCATTTGTAGTTTTGATTATAAGCAATTTTTTCACACTCCGAAGAAGTTTGCTATGTGCTGCTTCGATTTTTCTTAATTTTAACTACATTATTTGGTTGGGTTGAAAAAAACAAAAAAACAAAAAAACAAAACAAAAAAACAAACCTTAAGTAATGACTGGACTCTTTTGTCTTCATATTTTCACTCTACAAGATTTTATCCACTTGTGAGTTTCAAATAATCGGTTGTTATTTGCTTATATTGGGTAGTCGAAAAAGTATTTTCGTATTTTTAATCAACCTTCAATTTATTTTTTTACTATATTTATAATAAAAAATAAATAAACAAGTTTTGGTCGATCCCTTTTTGCAATTTTTCCGCAAGAGACATTATTCCATTTATGTAAAACTTCATCAGTATAAATCGAAATTTGAGATTTTCGAGACGGAAGCGAGCAAACCATTGTKGTGTAACGAGAACTGATACAGCAWCGTCTCCGTAAACTKCACAAGTTTCATGGGGGACTTCCGTTTTTTTTACAAAAATTTCAAAATATAGCGAGCTTCTTCATTATTTTCACTAATTTTTCAACAGATACAATTTTTTTCAACTTGACTTAATAAAATTTTTGTTTTTAAATGAAGCCTAAAATCTCACCTCTCTAACACCATGACACAAAGCATAGGGTTATAGGAGATATACGACTGCAAAGACATCTAATGAAAAAAAAGGAAAAGACTTTTTCGACTACCAAATAATTGAGTACATTTTCAGAAAATTCGAAATTGGTCCTTCATGCATTTATTTACCTCACTGTAACGGGCAGCCAGAAGTTAGAAAGAGCTGTTTTGGAACGCGTCTTGTCGGTGAGAAAAATTTCTATATTTATTCAGAAGTTTACATTTTTTCAAAAAAGACAACTGTTATTGGAAAGTAATATTTTTTATCAAAAAACGATTTTTTTTTTACTRGTTCTTCGATCATTATCCGCATTCMTCTATAGTTATAAAACAATTGTTTTGGTGTTTGGATTTGAGATAGATTTAAGTAGGAAACTCTTCTAGAGGAGGGAGAGGTACTTCTAGTGATCGATCACAAGATCAAGGGAATTAAAGTTCATTCAATTCCATAAATGTACAATTTTATATTTTTTAATAAATAAAATGCCTCTTCWAAACAAAAACTTAAAAAAAGRTTAAACATTCTTACGTGAATATTTWAGATTTATTTTTTTCCATATTATCTAATTTATGAATATTTAAATAATGATCATTTCCAATTAAATAAYAGTCAGATACCTCTTGTAAAACACTACTAGCCAAAAGCACATTGCGACTGCGCAAATGCTGTAAATTTCCCAATTCTTTCCGATATTATCTGTTACCTTTATACGGCCTCATTGGCAAGAGGCATTTCAAAACTTATGAACTTTCGAGCTTCAAGCAATTTCATTGTRATCAGATGCTAAAATAAGCTACTATATTGTAAAAATATTTTACATTCGAAAACGAGTGAGTTGTTTCAATGAAAAGATGGTAARTTATATTATTGTATCAACAAAACGCTTGATATAACTAGCTCATAATACCTATGAAAATATTTRTTCAGTGTCGTCGCAGTGGCTGCTTAACGCTTGAAGTCAGCTGCTGTCAGCTAGTTTGTCAATATGTTACCAAGTAACAATACCTTGACAACTTTCTATTGTGATTTTTATTACACCCATACAACTTGTAGAAATATTTATATGTATGTACATAGAACTGTAGGTAATATACGTAGCCATATATAGTTAAGTATATGAATATAGTCACTAATTTGAATCATTTGCCTACATTTTAAGGCAATTGCAATTATAATTTGTTGCTGAAATGCAAATGACAATTGACAGCTAAATGACAGCTATGTAATGTTCTAATCACATAAGATTCTTACATGTAGTTAATAAAAGATATTTCATAAAAAAATTTTACAAGAACTTTGCATTTAGAATAAAGTAGAAAGAATTAATGTATGTTTAAAAAGTTGCACTTAGCTGGATTCGCTAAAATTAGAAGGTGAAATAATAAATCAGAACTGCTTTTCATGTAGCGYCTTATTTCGGGAATAATAATACAAGGAGTACAAAAAATCATGCCGAAATTTTTAAATTTTCGGGGTAGTCGGATTTGGATTAACGAGAGCGTTAGGTAGACACTGTAGCATCGTCATGACTTTTTTACATAACCAACAATTCATTCATTAGTTTGTATGGCAGCTATATCATATAGTGACCGGATGTGAACAATTTGAGATTATGTACATTGTTACATCACACTAAATTTCTTGAAGATATCGCGTCGAATGAAAACTTGTCCATACAAATGCTTTATTCGGATTGTTGAGTTGGTATGACTTTAGATCTGATCCGATCTGAACAAATTTTTGGAGCTTATACTGTTGCTTTGGAGTATTACCCAAGCTAAATTTCTTAAATATTTCGTCAAATCAAAATGTTATCCATACAAGTATTTGATTCAGACCCTTTAGATTATTTAACAGTTATATGCTTATTAGAGAGAAGACGACGTGCGCATAATTTAAATCGATATCTCAAAAATTGAAGGACTAGTTCGTATATATACAAACAGAGTGACCGACCGACAGACAAAATGATTATTTGTGCTTATATTTTCTTCTGGATAATACAAACATAATAACAAACTTAACCCTTGTACAGGATATAAATATAGATTTTATAATATGAGGTTTAGTGATAGCTTTTGTTGGCGCCCATTGTTAAAGTTTCAGTTTAGTACTGACCTGTACGAGATACCATTTTGGTGTTACCCATCTTCAAAGCCTCATGATGTCTCTGACGTTCTGTGGACTAYGGGTCGCAGTTGGCACAATTTGAATTTGATTTCTATTGTAGTGCTTTGAATCACAAACTGTCAAGAGTGTGTTACTACCAATCAACTAAAATTTGTTATGGATGCGAATATACAAATTTGAAAAATATTTTGATTTAGTCAATTAGTCGACCGAAACGTCGAGTCATTTTTACCTCAGTGTCGATATAAAGCTAATCTTATATAGAATAGAATATATGTATAGCACACATGTAGATTAGTATACTACATAGCCATATATACCCACAAACCTCAAAGYTTAATTTCTTCCATTACCACATATGAGTTGGAGCTGTAAAATGTTGAATTTTTCCAAAAGCAAGACGACTAATAGCGAAAATCCATTGATGGCGTTGGTGAGACTTTGGCAAATATTTTTGTTTACTTTATTTGCTGTCATCTAGTCCTTGACTCCGGCTTGTAGCTGCATAGCTCTAGACGGCGGCATATCATCGCACTCMACATGGGCACAAAGCCACTCAGCAGGCGTTAGTAGTACAAGTGTACTCATGTACATAGTACCTACACATACATACTTATATAATATATATTTACCTCCATTTAGTATATATAAATGCAGCAGCACACATATGTGTGATCATGTGAATGTATGGATGTGCGTGTATTCTCGGCTTTATGCACATATTTGTGTTGCGCAAACATTGATAAGTACGTGATGAATAAGAAAGTTAGACAAACGGACAGGCGGCAGGGTAGAAAAAGTTGAGCGCAAGGAAAAAAGAGGTGCACCAACCAAGGCACTAMCTTCGTATAAGTATGTGTATGAGTGTACATGCTTGCGATGGATTCAATTTACTTAAGTCGACTACGGTTGGTAGTTACCTCAGCAAAGCTTATAACTATATAGTGTCAAKTCGGCTATGAACAAGCTATTAGCACGCTTAACATTTACAGCGGTGCCACGCACATGCATTCATATTTATAAGTACTTACTTATATGGATACATACTATATGTATAATAGGTGTGCATGTGATSAAGATATGTGAAGACAACGAGGCATTGGATGGGAATTAAAATGTCATATCATACTATTTGAATAACAGTGCAGCAGTAGACATTTTMATCATTAATGTAGTAATGCAATATCAAGAAGGGTTGTCCTGGTCTATCGGCGGAACTGAATGTTAGATATTATTGAAATGTATAGTTGTGTTAAGAGTGTGCCACCATTTGAGAGTCTTACTTATAATGTTACTAATAATCAGCAGGGTCAATGTCGGCTCTAACTTTTGATATTTGAGAACTTTCGTGGAGCCGTTGATGGCATTTTGCATTAATTTAATTAATTGCAAACGTTAAAGGATACAAGTTTACTTTTCAAAAACACAATTCAGCCGAAGATAGTTGAAATTATGGAAATTTCTATAGCTGAACAGAAAATAGAATACTATTAAATATCACAAAAAATCAAAAAACAGCGTATTACCAAAAACCAATATACATATAACCAGTTTATAACCAGAACTAAAATTTTGTTTCAATAACCAATACAAGTATAACCATTTTATAACCAAAATAAAAATTTGGTTTCAATTAAAGTAGTTCTATTGTATCGTTTTTCCTTCGCCTGTAAACTTATGATCAGTGATGTTACGTTATTTTACATATTAAGTGACGATGCATAATATTTTTTGTTAAAAACAAAGAAGATCAAAAGCCAGTGTAACTGGGATTATAAAGTTTTAGAACTCAATGAAATTCTGAAGTATCGAAATTAATTTTTCGGAAGAAATTTACAAGGTATGAAAACTTGCTATGATAGGAATCATTATTATTATCATTAACATAAATAAAATAAAATAGTACTTACATAAACTGGTACTAATTTTCTCATCTAACCATATAATGCCAAGTTAAGAGGTTTTTGGTTAATCTTTTTCAAATTTTTTTTTTTTTGCATTCTCTGTTCCCTTATACCCTTAGAATTAATGCAGAAACCCACTTTAGTACTGGAAGGTTTTGAAAAATGCCGAAAAATAATAATACCGCTCGACGTTCGGAGCGCTTGGCTGTCTCTTATACACATCTATTACTTTTTTATTTATCAAAATTTTTTTCATGATTCTAATAGGGCCGATTACCATTCAGGCTGTCTCTTATACACATCTAGATGTGTATTCTAATAGGGATGATAACCTTTCGCGTACTTTTTAAGAATGAATTGGGTTTTTGTGTTTCAGATGATCCACACATGACAAATCGTGTCCGCCAGTGAAAAAACGCATCTCATTCATCCAGCCATTTCTCCGAAAGATGTTATCAAAAAGTTCCGAAAAAATTTGTTTATAGACTCGAAGATATACCTCATGATATGTGAAGAAAGTTCTATTGCAGAATAAAAATTTCTATGAAAAAAAACTAAAAATGTCAAAAACACATGCAAGATTACCACACTGACTCCTCAATAGAATAGGATGGGCATATATTAAGGTTTGTACCGCCACGTAAGGTCTATTTMGTCCTCCTTTTATTTAAGACTCACATAGGCACACCACGATGCAATTTTTATTCGGATATATAGGTCCAATGGAATGCTGAAGTCTAGCTTCAAAGCCTAGCAYCAAGGTTTCTGGCTCCATGATACGATGTACGATTCAGTAAAAGGGGATCAATTTTACCCACTTTGGAAAGTAAATTATCTCACCGTTTTCGGTTTGCAATTTTCTGTTCTATATCTTTGAGCGCTGTTCGCAAGGTTATACTGAAAGTGGTCTAAGTACCAGACATTTTGTGAACCTCTATAGAGTAATTTACTTATCAAACTTTATTCCGTTTAAAAATAAGACGGTTAGAAAGTGATGAGAAGGAAAACATCAGCTTAAAATATTATTTTTCCTTTCGGCAATCTATATGTGTGAGTATCGTGATTTGCAGGCCGTCCCGCAATGACATCATTGAGGCGTAACAGCGTGTAGCTGCAGCAGGCAATTGCTAGAGGCAGTTACTTGCACATATACATATACAGGAGCGACAATATGTGAGGTAACACACCCGATTCCTTGAGTCTGTCAGTTATTCGCACAAAAGCAGCGCCTCAGTGCCGAGTTGACATAAATAAARCATAAACGATAGCTATTGAAGCGAGCACCAATATACCGACTTACCTATAYATACAGACTTAAATACACATACAAAGTATAACTATACTATGTATTTGAGAGTGCTTCTGCATATAAAGGAACGCGGCGGCTAAGGAGCCAGCGCCAACAGCTATATTGTGACGCGAAAGTGGAACATTCGCGCCCAAGTGTCATACACAAGAATGCCAATAAAAGCAATGTGCCGAGTGAATGCTGATATAAAAAAAACGTACGGAGCGAAAGAGCCAAAAGAGTGGAAAAGTTAACGAAGATTGCGGCAATGCCGGCAGCTGGGTGTCGCTCAAGTCGTTCGTACTAATTATTTTACATTAAATTAAATAATGATACACTGTGTGACAGACAGCCAGCCACTTGAGCGTTACATCACAACGAAGAAGCGACATTTGAGTGCCTGTGCCTGGGAGTRTATGAGCGGCTGAGTGTATTGCAACGGTGAAATAACGCGACCTCGCTGCTGCCAACTGTATTTGTCGTAGAGTATTTGTGTATGTGTGTGTGTGTGTGTGGCATGCGGATGAGTGAAAAATGAGAAAATTGTGAAGCCCGAAAACGTGTCATAATTTACATAAATCCTCCTTCATTACGTCAACTCACAGCCGATTCGCCGCGGTTGACTGACTTCCTTCATTTTTTTGAGGTCTACATATACCGCTCATTTTCAGCGCTCATCGTTGCGCCTTACCCCCTACTTCCTCTTCCGTTTTCGCTGTGCATTTGCCCATATTGCGTTCGTTCGTTTTCGTTTTAGTTTGCGTTTCAATTTAACTTTTTCACTGAGCCCTCGCATAAAAGTTAAGTAAATGCGAATTCAATTGCGGCGACTTCGTCGAGGGGGTAGGCCCTGCTGGTCTAACCGGGCGTATGAGTGTCATGTCATGCATGCACTCTTTGCATTTGATGGCAAACGGTTAAGTGGCAAATGACTAAAGTGTGCTCGTGCTTTGGCGCTCGTTGAAGTTCGTGTATGCAATTTGAATATTGAACGCAATAGGTTTGCAAGGCGAGGTGTTGGAATGGTATGCTGATTAATATAACTGACATTTTTGGCTTTTAAGGATGGCGAAAAAGAATGGCGTACAAAYGAAATAATTAAACGTTAAAAAATTTTTAAATATGACTTTGAAAGTCTTGAAGACCACCTTATTATTACAATATTTCATATAATTTAAGCTTTTTCAGGTTAAATAAAATTTTTTATATTTTTTTTTTTT
>NW_017537367.1:1311914-1317928 GCF_001853355.1 Bactrocera latifrons
TTTTTTTTTTTGGTTGTTTTTTTTTTGAGTTTAAGTTAGTGTATAAAATAACGTTCGCTCATTAAATATTCCCTAATTTAGATTATATTTATTTTCAAAACCAGAAATTCAGAATATTTTACGTATAAAAAATAAAGATAGATTCAACTGCTTGCTTCAGTCTCATCAGTTGTTGACAGTTATATATATAATCAATTGTTCGACCAGGCTAGAGCAGTCCGTAGTCGATGATTTCTTTCCAATCCCACCAATCACTCAGCATGATCCTTCGAGGCATCAATCCTTGCTATGCGACCATTTTTTGAGCTCACCACGCTTAGACCATGATCTTTGTCGCATATTATAGTCGTATTTAATCCACTTTTCGTCTCCTGTTACCATTCGCTTCAGAAATGGTTCGAKTTCAYTTCGAGGTATTCGTTTGGCAAAGAATCGTAGATGTGGTACCCAAACATCGAGCTTCTTTGTGTAGCCAGGTATTTTCAAATGRATCAAAACCGCTTGATGATGAATGTCGAGTCTTTARCGTTGTCATGGCTGCTTATATAATGGTCYCGAACAATCTTTTCCATAATTTCATCGAATCTTACGATAGGTCGACTAGAGGTGCATATTTCACATCGAAATTTTCATAACGGAAACGAGCGAACTGTTGTTGTGCTACACGAACTAATGCAGCATCGTCTCCGTAAACTTCACAAATTTCATTGATGGCTTGCGTGACATTCTTCCCTGTTTTATCAAAGGTTTCATAATTTAGCGAATTTCATCAATATTTTCACTAATTTTTGAACAGCTGTAACTCTTTTTCTACTTCCCTGAATTGAATTTCTTTTCTGGTKAAATGAAGTTAAAATCTCACTTTTTCAACACTACGTGGTATAACACAACGTGATTGATAACACTGGAGATATACGACTGCAACGACATCTAATAATAAACAATACGTCTACCCAATATTTACTTTTGCCGAATCGCTAGAACTTGAGGTGAACTTGCAGATTAAACAGAGCAAGGAATGGCAAACGTTTTTGTTGTTTTAAAAAATTATTGTTTGATAGTTAGCTTAAATTTATTATAAGAAATTGCTGATGAAAATAAAGGAAATTACATACAACTTCCCACTATCCTTTGCAATAACGATTAGAAATATCTCAGAAGCGACAAAAAACATGTTAGACAGTGGACTCCACAATTTACAGTAAAGTTGCATACAACATTTTGTTCCAAATCCGAAAATTTATCTGATAATTCATTTCTAAAAAGTATCATAATCAGAGCCAGCCTTAAATGAAAATTGGTCACGAAAAACTTTCAAAGGATCAGAAAAATATTAAAGTTAATTTCAACTGTAATTTTAAAGCCGTGAAATGTTCACAAGTAAAATTTATTTTATATTTTACACTGCTGATAAAATATTATTTTCTCTTACTTACCTTCTGCCACTTCGTAGTATGCTATATTTCTCCACGTCTTTTTTACTTTCCTCATTAAATATTTACTCTCCCATAAGCAAGGAGCACTCGAAACGCTTAGACTGTTTGGGTCTCATGTCAGTTGATTGATTTAGAGCTGATAGCTTGATGGGTCGATTGCGAGCAACAAATAAACGAGTATATTAAAATACTTGCAGCTACCCTTTTGGACCTTTTTCCCCATGTAATGCGGCATGTTTTATTAGCGTATTTGTTGCATTAAAGTTTTAAGTAAATATACACAATTTTTCCTGGGCTTGTTGCGCACTTTTTTCTGTCTACGCGACTTGCTGTTGTGGAGCGTTTATTTTTTTTTTCTTTTGGCACCTATCATATGCAAACAAATTTGAAATATTAAATTTAATATGCAAGASTTATATAGTAAGCTCGTGCATGTGTTAAGTAAATATACATACTTATATTTTTCGTATTCAATCAAGTGTGGCAGCATATGTTTGGGGCGCAGACAACAAAATTAGCTTTCAGTATTTTCATAATTTTTGGCGGCATAAAGATTTAAGGAGATTTTAAGGATAGAGTCTTATTTTTATACTGCATAAAGTTTTATATACTTCTGTTTATGTATATATATATACATCTTTCTATATAATACATTTATATAAGTGTATGTGTTATGAGTGCATGCTTCTATTTTGTGTGTCTTATATTTTATGAATCCAATCAAGGACAAACAAAAGCGAATGGCAACAAAACAAAAAAAAAAAAACACACACACTATAACAAGCAGATAATGGATATGCGAATAAGTAGTGGAAAAGTATTAGCACTTTGGCGCCTCCGTAGCGAGAGTGCCATTTATTATAGACAACGCGTGAGGCAATTAAATTACACAAAATGAATTGCTGCGTCAAAATCTGTCATTCGCTGGTCCGCCCAGCGCGTACCAGCCACATATACGATACTTATRTGAGTGTATGTGCGTGGGGCTGTGTGCTGTCAGCTGTGCGAGGCCATCGAGCACAGAGACATTACCGACTAACTATATCGATAGTGACGGCTTTTAGTCGTGCTGTTTGCCAATAATGCAATCAATCCGTCCATCAGTTGGTCATTTATTCAGTCAGTTAGTGTGCTGGGGCGGTTTATCATTAAATTTACAATTACTATTTTATGCTAATACGCGTATTTTGCAAGTGTATGCTGTAACTGGAGGAATGACTCGAAATGTGTTTGCCTTTTAATCAGCTAAATCTAGCGCACGTACGCAGCAATGAATGCAAATTTGTTATGAGTGTGTTCATTAGGGTGGATAAGTTTCTACAAACCATTCATCATAAGGCAAAAGGCTCCATCGAACTATACGGTGGATGCCATTTAGAAATTGATCGGAATGTAGGCTGTGTGTTTCTAAAAAGGGCAAATATCGCAAACTTTATCAGAATTGGAAACTCCTTATGAAATATGTCCACTTTTTATATACTAATTATATATTATAATAAAAATACCTTGTTTTCAAATACAACCTTTTTGAAAGATTTCATCAGGCCATTGCTTGACACCTTTAATAGAAATAAAATAGTTTAAGAAAGAAGAAAACTTAAGACAAATTTTATAAAAATCAATTTTTAAAATGTGTTCGATGAAGGGTTTACATTCAACAATAAATATTTGTTTAGATCTTTTTAGCAAATTTGTTTTATCTTAAAACCCCTTAAGTCGAATTAGGGTTACTTAATATGGTAGAAGGAATATTTTTCTAAGATATTTATCTCTATTATGGTTGGTCAGTTTGTACGGCTACTATTTGTTTTAGTGGTTTGGAGCTTCTTTGACGAAAATATATGCTAAATTACGTGAAGATGCCTTTTCAGTTAAGAAGGCWTTCCATACAAAAACTTGGGTTTGATAGATCAGTCCTTATGTTAGCTATATCCTAGAGTTCTGACAATGAGTATGTTATTGGGTAAACAAGGACGTGTGTAATATTTCAGACCGTCACGCTAATCATTCGCAAATATACTTTATGGAATCTATGARGGAGGAGATTTTACGAACTAACACTGGCCGACCTTTAACGGGAGGGTGAATAACAGCCAGCCAAATCTGACAATACAGACTCGAGGAATAAATCGGGCCTGGGTCTTCTATACATTTCACTTTGACCACTCTCGCTGAGTTGCTACCACGATTCGTTTTCAGTTTTATATTCTATTAGGCCAGCATCTTTRGTTTTAATTCGTGGATATTACAGCCAAATAATCCCTAACTCAAGAGCCTAAGGATCAATACTTAGCTTAGAGTTATCCCATAGCTCCGTTAGAATATCCACAACAGAGCCCAAGGACTAGAAGACGGCAAAAAAAAAAAAAAATAACCTTTGAAAGTGAGTTCTGTCTATTCTGAAAACCGAACTATTTGAGGATAACGTCAAGATTAAATTCATTAGATCAACAACCGCCTCTTTGCTTCTTCGCCGATATGGTCCCACCGGGGTTAACAATGTTGATTATGTCGTAGTTAACGGGACGTGTCACTTCAGAGTGCGACTTCGCATTCGGCTCGGCCTCGTCACMAGTGGTTTTCTTCTCTAGGGTACCAGATACTAATAGTTCATAGCTGTTTCGCTCGGTTGCTCCACTTCGCATAAAAAAATATTTCTAATGTAAATTTTATGGTAATAATTGAATTTTCGACTATCATGGAAACGATCTGAAATATTTAAAATTTTCAATACCGGAATTTTGTAGCTGTATTTTACCAGGCATTCATATGTTTATGATGAAGTTGAAAAATTTTCCCAAATTTTAATGATTTCATTATTTCGAATAATTGCACAAAATTTATGGGCTGATAGCAGATTTCATATACGAGTTATTTCATATGACAATCGCTTTCATTCAATAAATTTGTTAAAATGAATTATACACCACCATGGTATGTAACACCTTCCCRCAAGATAACGCTCAAAATAAATGAATATATGTATGTATACTGTTAAATAACATTTTTAGTTAAATAAGCAATAAGATAACCGCCTCTACTRAAAGGCGCACCCTAATAAACAAACCTATACTAATTATGCACTATATACTGTGGCGTAAAATGTTGCTCTATTAAGTCATTGCTGCCATATCTATTTAATTGTACCTTGGCGACATCTAGGGGGCTTTCTGCGCGCCCTAGAAGCGCTAACTAGCCATTCAAAAGCGTGTTCTACTCGGCATTTGTATGCACGGCCGGGTACACACGTCCTGCTATCGACGTAGGTGTGCTGCCGCACCTCACAAATTACAAACTTGTATGCAAAATTAATTCCACTAATTATTTTAAGTGAGTTAAATTGTTGTTAGTGCGCTATGCAACAGTAGCAACTATCGAAACAATTGTACATATGCGCTTAACTGATAAATACACAATGTACATACTCGCACACACATACATATATGTATGTAGATTTAGTAAAGTCTGTGCCAAAAGTGATTGGACATGCTTTAGTTATTAAATTGAGAGCCAAATTTGGAATAAAAAGATATTTTTTTAAATTCCAATTTAGAAATTTCTCGGAAGTTACAGGCAATACACGTTTACAAGAATATCGCTGACTAACGCACAACCGTTATTTTGAGCCTGAACTCAATATATCTCAATTTTAAAGGCCTGCTTGAAGTTCAAGAATGTCTAAGAAAGTTCGGTTATCGTATTACTTCCCTCTCAGAGGATCAAGGAATTTGAATAACGTAGAAGTAAATTTTTCTATTATCTTGAGACTAAATTAGTGATAAATTATGAGCACAATGTCTATGTTGTTATGTTATCAAGTGTTGAGGTAGATAAGCTTCCTTACTAACAAGGAGTTTTTTGTAGACGAAAATATTATTCAAACAGTTTTATGGAATGCTGCTTTATTTTTGTCTGGATATAAATTCGGCTGCTTACCGGTTAGTGATGGACAATATGACTTATTCTCCGATTTAATTGGTTGGCCAAATTGCATCGTAAATATATTAGCAAACACTTGATGCATTTTGCACATGCCGAATTTCTTGTCTTTAAGTTTAGACATCCAACAGGTTTTGGTCCAATGCCTAATAGTGCCTTAGTTGTATTATAGCAAGTTGATTCAAGCTCGAAATACCAAGTCAATTATTTTCTGTCTAGGAACATTCTTGCTTATTACGTTCCTAGCATTTGGTTTCACATTCAGATCGTCAAAACGGAACTCAAGATTGCCAGAATAGTTTCTTACTTATATCTAGCAAAATTGTATGCTTTTTCTGAGGCGATATGTTCATAAATATTTCACTGRGGGATGGGGATGGAGAGAAACCTAKKCACTAGCTTTTCAAGTTYATGAAAACWTCTCAACTTYCTGATTTGTTCAAWATTGAAGTAGTTYGCTTTCTTTCTTCAAAGCTAAGGGTACTTTYCTACAACTTTAAAGCYTTATCGCTCTATAACCACATGTAAACGAAGATGGTAGTGATTGAGAAAAACCGGTATTTTACCATRTTTTAGTTCATCTGCAGACCTTTTTGAAACAATGCAATATCTAGTAACGAGTCAGCGAAACGAACTAGA
>NW_017537367.1:1318028-1355716 GCF_001853355.1 Bactrocera latifrons
TAAATAAATATATATTATTGTATACTACTGTGSTCAAATTGAAAAGTGAATTTTTTTCATTTCATCACCTTCAAAGTAATCCCCTTATGCCAACGATATTTCCAGCCATCCATAGCGCTTGGAAAAATCCTCTATCGCGATGACCAAAAGAGCCTTYTTCGATTCAGTTTTTATATCCTCAATTGAGTAAAAATGGTGTCCTGGGAGTAGTCATGTGAATTTGCTGAAGTTATACCGAAGGTAAATTAGGCGAATGCGGTGGTTGCGGCAYGATATGGCGAAACGAATGTTCCGAAATGATCTCGAATAACCAATGCAGTATGAGATGGAGCATTATCGCACTTCCTTGTTCAATAATTTCAGACATAGTAAAATTCAAAGAATTCACTTTTAGAGCCTCACAAAACGACGCATATCTCACATACTAATTAATATTTTGACATGAAATTTAGCATATACTTCAGTAACAATACTACCAACTTATAGAAAAAAAGGTACCTATTCAAGAGCACGCGAAGTATTAATTAAAAATTTCAGTTTGATCGCAGTAGTRAAATGCTGTTTGTATTCAAATTTTGTTACAAAATGGGCACGRCTGGATAATTTTTCAAATACAATTTTGCAAAAGGTTTTTAGGAACCTTAGAAACTCATATAATCGCGTTTAAATTCCTTGGAGAGTGAAACCAAGGGAAATACTCATCTGAAAAGATACTAGTAAAGTACGTATGTTTAGTGTCGCACATATATTTTATGAAAATATTTGTCCTCGAAAAAAGCTTTAAAGTTTTGATAGTAGAAACGACCAAATATGTTCACTTAAGGAGACTGTAAAGTTAAGAAATTACAATTTTATACAATTACAAACGTGGGTATCCAAATATCGTCATCCCGATCACCTTATTTGSCTAAAAACTACTGTTCTGAGAAAACAACTTAAAGTTTTGGATATATCGAACTGCAGCGGATGTGACGAGGCAAACAAATGTGTTTTATTGTAATATTGTAATGTTTTACAAACCTAAAGTGTACACTAACCCAAATACGAAATAAATTTTTTGAAAATTCTTGGCTGGTCCCACTCGGTAATTGGAAATAAGTACTTTACACATTTCATAATTTTTCAAAACATATGTTCCTTTAGACTGAATTAGGAATTTTTTGCATTGGAAGCAGAACATTCATAAGTAATAGATTTAATCAATAAATGTTCGATAACTTTTTGCACAGAGTGTATACACTCTTATCTATTTACATATGTATGTTCAAGGCTTTGTAAGCGCCCAAGTGCCATAATTACATGCACTCGCCGAGCATAAACTAATAGCTACTTCATGTACTAATAAATATGTTGAACACATACGTATATATATATGCACATATGTACATACAAAGTATGCATATCTGTTCATATATGAGTGTATTTCATAARCTTCTAATACGCATCACCGGTTCGTAAGCACAAACACAGTACCAAGTAATATGTATGCGTATGTGTGTGTGCCATAGAAGAACAGGTAGGCGGTGCGAATTGCGCCTACTGACGCCACTTGAAGGTGAAGTGCGTCTGATTAAATTGAAATTGAATTTGCAAAATCCATACACATATACGGTGGCACATTTTAACTCATAACTACACACCCTGTACATGAGAACAAATGTTCATATGATTATATAATTACAAACATACTCTTTGCTTTGATATTGGCAAAGGCCTAGAACAAACAAACACACGTACTTACATATATATACACACACATATGTATATATAAAGACAGCTGCTGTCTCTGCAACATATCAAAAGGGAAGATAACTGTTGTCAGTTACCGGCAGTCTACTTGTATGTAGTATGAGAACAACAACAGCAATAACAACAGTAATGTAAAGTAAGAGTTCGTAAGTAACTGCAAGCAGTAAGAGCAATTCAGAAAAGCAAATTTAGCAACAACAAACAGCACTCACGAAATATGCACAACCACAGACACACATAAACCCACACACACGCGCACACAGRCACGCAGACGGAGGACTACAATTACGAATTTTGTATTTAATCAATGGTTGTAGGCGATGCAGAATTTAATTAGTGATCGAATTGATATCATCTGAAAATCATTTGCATATTTGCACCACTACACAGACACTCTAAGTTGCACGCACCGTTGCACGTTTGTATSGCTTGCGCTCAAGAGCATACTTGACGCATACAATAAAATCATGTTGCTAAAGCACTTTGTACACACATCTATGATATATACTTTTATCCGATATGTATTTGTTTGTRAAAAGGTAGCCATGTTGCAAGTAGATATGATTCAAAAACGCGCAAAACTACTTCACAATTACGGTACATTTATTCGCAAACAAGCTYACTCCGTTATTGCTTGTTACTTTTCCACTCTGCTTCGTTTTGCCAGATATTGAGATAAGTAAGCCTTTTGGACTTTGTCGAAAATTTTTAATTAGCTACTCATCCAATAAATGCCTTGCATACAAGCTGCCATGGCTGCCTGAAAATTAGGCTACTCATTAATATATATGTACATTCATGCATACTTGCACAAACTACAAAGATTTTGCATTGCAAATGATTTCGATTGATATTGGTTATTTCGGTTAAGAGCGGAAGTGCAAATAAAAGCAAAAAAGACTTTATGAGTGTTCGTAGAAAAACTCATAACATAAAAAGGACGGAAAATTATTATGAAAATCGTACCATACCTTATTTGCTTATATGATATATGATCGCCTTCGTTAATATTAGAATGAGTTATAATAGTATACTTTCCATTTAATCTATATTATTTTTGTTTTAGTAACAGCAATTTCAAGCTTAGCTTTTACTAGTTTAGTTTGACTAACACCTTCTATAATTTAAAAATCGGCTAATATACTTATGTACCGGGTTTCTTTCAACGGTCAAATCCGATAGTTTGTAAAGATCCATTTCTAGGCTCCCTACTTTTTTAGAGAGAAAAAACAGAAACTTCAAATGGTGAAGCTTTTCTATAAATCGAAAGAACATTCTTTGGCATTCACTTTATGAATATCATCTCTTTGAAATATTAGTCGCAGCTCTGATTCGGATAATCCATCCGTAGCGTCCAATTTTCGATGACTCGTTCGATCATTTTGACTGTTTCGACTCCATTGATTGATATGATTTGTGGGAAGTGGTGCCGTCCTCTTGAAATGAAATATCATCTAGATCACAAGCTTTTAGGTATCAAAAAGTAATAATATTGAAGAAATGTAGACCAATGATTTCACCGTTGCACAAACCACACCAAACCGTTGTTTTTCTCTGAATGAAATGCCAGGTCTTGAATCTCTTCGGGTTGCTCTTCGCCCTCAATTAGGGAAATTTGTTGATTATATACCCATTGAGCAAGTAATGGGCCTTATGGCTGAAGAACTTTTAAAGAGCTCATAGAGCAAAGCGATGTCGAAAGTCGAGCGGCTTCAGTTCCTTCAGAAGCTGTATTTTGTACGCTTTTAATTCAATATATCGACGTAAAATGTTCCAAGTCGTTCCATACATCAGTCGGAGTTGCTGCCAGCGGTACTGAATCGACTCTCCTCGGCCTTCTTGTCCACTCTCAGCTGCGACTGCTATATTTTCTGCACTTTCTTTATAGTACGCTCAGTATGCCGATTATTTTGACCAAAAGTTGAGCAGAGCGTACGAAGCACATTCTTTACAGAACGTGAATTTTCGCAATAAAGCAGAACAATTTGTAAACGTTATTTTGACGTAAGAATTTCCATGATAAAATGCTGAACAATTCTGGAAAAAATAACATGACGGTTTGACAAAACCATTGAAAAAGCACTTCTATATGAATCACCTGTAAGTAATCGGTTAAAAAATGATAGTTTTTAATGAAAAATTATACGATAATACCCTACAAACTATTTGAAGTTTATATAGCTCTTTAGCTGACTTTGTTGGTTTACGACTTCATCCTCGTATCCAGTTTTCGCTTTTCGACATAAAATACATTTAACGAAGAATTTGATATTGATTGTGAACAATTTATTTTTTTTTTTCAACAAACGCGCAGCTTCCTGGATATAAAAGGATACACTTGTGATCAAATTGAAAGGTGAATTTTGTCCATATTATTTCCTTCAAAGTAATCTCCTCACGCTGCAGTACACTTATGCCAACGAATTTTCCAGTCATCATAGCACTTAGAAAAATTCTCCGTCGTGATGGATATCAGACTCCTCTTCGATTCAGCTTTTATATCCTCAAATGAGTCAAAACAGTGTGCTTGGGGTGGTGATGTGAATTTGCTGAGTAGCCTGATTCACACCGACACGATATTAGTTGCAAATGTGGCAAAATGATCACGAATAACCAATGCGGTAAGAGATGGAGCATTATCGCACTTCTTTGTTCAATGATTTCAGACATAGTAAAAATCAAKCCCAAATGCTAATGAAAATGATGACGTGAAATTTAGCATAGATGTCACTAACAGTACTACCAACTTAATAAAAMAATTTATCGATTCGAAAAACACGTGAAATATAAACTAGTAACTCGCATTTTAATTTGATCACAGTATTATATGTAGAATTTTAGATCGATGTATCAAAAACAAAGTGACTTATTCGCGTATATGAAAACAAACAAAAGGACATATCTTAAACGACTCAGCTCTTTACGCCGATCATTTACATATGGTTTTATAGGAYTTATGAGGCTTCTTTCTGAGTGTAAAAAAACTTCTTGGCAAACCGATGTTGGGCAACACAAAGGCCGTGGGCTCGCAATCACGACTTCTACTCTTGCGGACATTTGAAAAATATATAATGGCACTTATTTGATAAGCACAAATGCCAATGTTTTCGTACAATACTGAAAAACAAATCTTTTTTTTTCATAAAATGGCGGCTACTTAAAAATAAAATTTGGTTCTAATTAATATTTTAGCTTTTTCGGTTTTMTTTTAATAGTTGCAATTAGAATTTTGTTATTGATATATTTGACAGGATGTAGAAATAKTTAAGGATTATTCGTGTGGAGCTTCAAATAATTGGTAGTTGAAATTTCGTTATCTGCTCAAACCGGTCTAATTATTACGTCGCAAAAATGCCATTTATTTTTCTTTGTTAATAATATAAAGTTAAAAAAAGATTGGGATTGGGGAATATTTTTGCATATCAAAATTTTTTTAATATGAAAAAATCTCTATTTTTTTAATTTTTGGCCCGGATCAGTTTTGATGAACCAGTTTTACTTAAAAAAGTAGAGCGATGTTCATGTTTAAAAAAAAAAATTTATTAGACGGAGTCACAGTGGTCATAGGACTAAGTTCTATTCGAACATTAAATGCTATAAAGTTTGCGAAATTTAATATGGATTTGTTATTCAACACTTTTTTCCAGGCTAGTTGATATCTTAGCTTAGTCTCTTTTTTTTTGTTTTTGTAAAAAAAAAAAAAACAATAGGTGCACTCGTTTGTTGTCATTGCTTTTTGATGATGTTAAGTAAATCCAGATATTTATTCTACGTCGATGACTGCAAATTCTTGGTTATTGTTAAAAAAAAAAAACTAATTTACATTTTACTATAATAACAAATTAATACTTAAAAACATCAAACCAATTCCTCTTATTCTCAAGTTAATAAATTCTTCTGACTAAGGCGTTTGTATTACTAATATCCGTATCAACAAMGTTTTCATAAAAAGAGACTTTATTGATACTTCTGCCAGAAAAGTTTTGTGAACATGTTCAAAGCCGCAATACCCAAAGTGTAATTAAATTCATTTTTTTTCCGATAGTTTAGGTTATTATCAAAAATACCACACACAAATATTTAGTCGATGTCTGCAATGTTTTCTGAATTACAGGCTTTCAGAGTGTAGCTGCTCAGCTCAATCAGCTCCATTAGTTTACGAACGTTTTCCTCAAAACTGAATTTTCATAAGAGCAGGAGTGATCACTCGAAAAGCAACGCTCGGATCTGTATCAAATTCTTTAAACATGCCCTGTACATAGACTCCCGATCCATAGAATTTTTTCAMGTAAAACTTTTGTGTAAAATTCAACTGTTACTTAAATCTCCAGCCATATTGTCAGTTTTTAATTGTTATTTTTTATTTTTTTTTTATGGCAAATGCATTTTTCCGTAAAGGCAGATTTTTCATGAATTCACGCATAGTTTCGATGAATTCGATGGAATCCACCGAAGCTAAATACCCTTCACAAGTGCATTTCTGTTAGCAACTTTGTGTTCAGTTTGTATGGAAGCTACATATATGTTATAGTCATTCGTTATGAGAAATTTTTTTGGAGATTACATTGTGGCTTTGCAAAATTTCAAAACGATATCTTAAAAACTGAGGGGATAGTTCGTATATATACAGACAGACGGACGGACGAACGGACATGGCTAAATAGACCGTTGCACATTACTTATAGAACACTAGGTTAAAATTTTTTCATGCTTAATTACCAATTCTCATGTAAAATTGGGTACAATTATCTCCAAAAAATTGTTTATTGTAAAAAAATAGCAAACAAAATATTTAATTAATAAAATATGAAAAAACTAAAGTTAAGAATGTTCTGAAATTTTCTTACAAAACCAGAAACGCATGCACTAATTTGGTTGTATAACAGTAGAACCGTACAACCAGCACCCCATCTACAATGCGCACTTCATCATCACTAAATTAACGCAATTTTATTGATCTTGCGAGTTTCAGCACCACTGCGGAATRGCAAAATAAATTCATTTGACCTTTCACAATTGCCACATTACAACAATTTGCCAGCTACGCCGCCACAACGGACACATGCTACACGGACGCTTGTTAGTGTTATGTTTGAAGGCCAAAAACACATTTCGAGCGTATGGTCGACAATCATCAATGCCGGTTGCGCTCATAAAATTTCCTCTTCAATGGTCGTCAGCCAGCTATTAATTTTCTTTTCATTATGCGTCAAATGGAGGCGCAAAGAAAGCAACACATAAATAAGTGAAATGAAGCGAGCGCAAATCTCGAAAACGCTGCCAGATTGAATGAATGATATATTTTATATCAGCTATTTATTTTCGTCAGCTTTTTATGAAGCAACCAAAAAAAGGTAAAAAAAAAATTTAAAGTTTGTGAAAAAATAACAGTCAGCGAAGCGCGCATACACATACACAACCAGCGCTCTCGGAGCCGACGGAAGCCAATTTAGTTACTTTTGCACCGAATCCAAAAAAAAAAGCGAAAACAACAACAACCGCATACACTTTTTATTGCGCAACGAGCAGTTTTCAGCTATAAAGCAAGCTGAAAGTGAAAAAAAAAATTACAACATTTTAAATTAATGTCATGCATTTGGCGCTTTTTCCACACCGCTCCGCGTCATCACTGCCGTTATTTGCGGCCATGTTCGCGCCGTTGTTCGTGCTGCCATTGCTTGAACTTTTTTATTTTTCAAAACCTACGCATTCGTTCGACTGAGACTGTGGCATGCYGCTGTCCAACTGTGGTTGTTGGTGGTTTTTCTACTGTTGTTGTTGTTGACGTTCCAACGCTGATATTGGACTCATGAAGGCATGAAGTTGTAAACAAAACTTGTTCCACTCAAATCAATTTCACAAGCGTCCCTTTGCGATACTTTACGATGTGTAGACCGAGCTTTTAGTGTTGGGACATAGATATGGTAGCATATTCACTTTAGGACGGTACTTAAAACTTAAAATTTTTCGGTCTGGACTACGCARTTGTAGGAATTGAAGCCAATGTTGTCAAATATGAATATGGATGGATATACATTAGGGTGGTGCTAAAAAATTAATCACGGATTTTAGTAAGTCTCAGCGCAATATTTATGAATAAAGTAACTTAGAACTATGTTTATAGTACACTCAGTCTCAGTCGCTGTCTTGGGAAAAAAATAATGGCACACAGTGATGCGATCAAAAATTCAATAAGAGTTCAAAAATCCAAAATGAATTCAATATACTTTCTAGAAACTACTTTGAGTGGTAACACAAATATAAAACGCTTTTCATTCTCCAAGTTTGTTCCATTATACTGATTCCCAAATTSGTTTAGTCGTAAGAAATCTTCACAAAATATTTTTCCTAATTTTAGTACCATCCTAATAAATCCACGTGCGCTCACCAGTGCGGCGTTTGTGGTAGGTAAATGTTATTTTAAACACATCAATTTGGTAGGTGTAAACATTTCATGGCGCAGTTCATGTTATTCAGCCGTCACTCGGATATTGGCATAATGTAATGAAATGGTAGCAACAATATCTGCAATAAATATATTTATACCCTGAATAGGATATATGAAGTGTGTAACACTATGAAGGAAAAGTTGGAGTATAATAACATACTGGGTAGTCGAAARAATRTGGTAGTCCGATGGAGCAAGGTCAGGGCCATATGGTGGATACATCAAAATTTCCCAGCCAAGTTTCCCCGTTTTTGCCGAGATTTCAAAGATGTGTGTGGTCTAGCATTTTCGTGGCGGAAAACGAAGCCTTGTCTGCTGATCAGTTTTGGCCGTTTTTTTCGATTGCTTGCTTCAATCTCATCAGTTTTTGACAGCAAAATCATAGTGGATGATTCCTTTCCAATCCCAAAAAATATCCACCACAATCTTTCGAATGAATGTTAGGTTTCTTAGCGATGTCATGTCTGCTTAGGAGGATTAGTCCACCAGAGCGAGTTGCATCTTTCGCATCAAATTTCCAGAATGGCAGCGAGCGTACCATTGTTGCTGACAGAATCGTTTCCATAAACTTCACACATTTCATTGGTTGCTTGCGTGACATTTTTCCTTTTTTGATTCAAAAATTTCAAAATATAACGATTTTTTTTTCATCATTTTCACTCGTTTTTGAACAGTTGTAATTCTTTTTCAGCTTCTCCGAATTTAATTTCCTTATGTTACRTGAAGTTTATCTCACCATTTCCAATCATGGTATGCCGTAATGTGATTGTTAGCACTATAGATATGCGACTGCAACGACATCTATGGAAAAAATACGAAACGACTTTTTCGACTACCCAATACACATGCAGCATAAATGAMAATCGTTATGAACCGAGCCGATTTAGCCATATTCGTCTGTCTGCTGGTATATGTGCAAACTAGTCAATTTTTGAGATATCTATCCACACTTCAAGTTTTCTTTAAGAAGCTACTCATTTGTCAAAAAAGCTATGGTGTAGCTGCCATGAACACTTACCGATCAAAATCAAGTATAGTACGTATATGGATATTAATGTATGTACACTTTCTTACTTGTGAAGGGTATATTAGGGCTTYGGTGCAGCCGAAGTTTAYGTYTTTTTCTTGTTTTTTCTTTMTTTTAATGAAATCCCCTGGCGGTACAACCCTATATTGACATTAGTGTATAAATATTTTTTTGCACCTAGAGGCATAGACGAGGAAGGCGACCCTTTAGACACATGTGTATAATACTTATATACATACATTTGTTTATATTTTTTAATTAATATAAAGCGTATTTTTCATTTCTGCCAAACAAACCCATCACATGGTAATTCTTTACAACAAAGACACTGCAATAMACGGTGGACCTTTCARCCGAGACGAGCGCGTTACTGTCAGKAACTTAATATATACATACTTGTATAATAATGTTGACATGCAATGTGTTTGAGCTTTTAAGGCCGTTTGCAAATATAATATATACATAGGTTAGSTTACTATGGTATGCCAATAAGCCATGCATATACCAGCTTYRGTTATTTGCGATATCAGATGGAGTTCAGTTGCTACGTTCATGAGTAGTAGTCATCCTTTAGGATATCTGCGCTTGGCGCGAATTTTAATAAACTCTGCAGTCACATTATCWATGACTCCTCCAGTGTATCATACTGTGAAAATGATTGCTTTCAAATGACTTCTTTTGGTGCCACAAAGATCATTASAGATCCATTTATGCCGACTKTTAAGGTGATTACTTTGCATGGAATTTCCAGTGAAACATTTGACATTTTTATTCTACAGATTCAGGGACAAATAGACCATCGAGCAGGCTCGTTCATACCATTTGCTGATGCCGACTATCAATTTATGCAAGTATATTTCATCGGTAATGAAACTGACAAACTAAATCAACGATGTAAAATTGCGACCGGCACAAGGCGAGAAATCTTATTAAATTTGCAAAGATTTCTCCATGAACACAATGAATTGATTCGATTGTTCAAAATCGCATTGGACCGCATGCCGTCCGATAACCAATGAATCGTCATCASAGCAGACAA
Organism: Bactrocera latifrons; assembly: GCF_001853355.1. Taxonomy (NCBI): domain Eukaryota; kingdom Metazoa; phylum Arthropoda; class Insecta; order Diptera; family Tephritidae; genus Bactrocera; species Bactrocera latifrons. The sequence continues at coordinate 1,328,292 of NW_017537367.1, forward strand.
AATGCCGTTGGGGCAGCATGCCAGACGATTCAACGCACCAACAATCGTTGAGGTGGTAATCGTCATTGTTGGCAAACAGTTTGAATCGCGARACATTGTACTGCACCGTAAAAACGAACAACTTCAGCGTGTTTCCGAGCTACACCGTAGTTATGATGCATTACAGTGTCCGATATTATTCTGGAGAGGTGATGACTGCTATCACATCAACATGCGATTGATAAATCCAACTACTGGTAAAAAAAATTACAATTTCTAAGAAGAAATGCTACTTACGATTCAATATTTTGTGTATTGTTCATTTATAGGCCAAGAAACACCGAAAAAACTCAGTGCGATGAACTTCTATTCGTGCAGAATAATGATTCGTCCGCAAGAAGACAACTACATCCCTTAACAGCACGTGTATTCAGGAAAAAGCAAAAAGCAATGATGGATTTAATTGTGAAACTTCGTGTTTTCAGAGAATTTCGATGCTGGATGTACTCGATCGAATGGCAGAAAAGAGGATTACCGCATGCACACATCATGATTTGTTTAGTTCGCAAAATACGACCAGATCAGATTGATAAAGTCATCTCAGCGGAAATTCCAGATGAAGCAATCGACCCGTAATTGTTCGACGTTGTAACAAAAAACATGATCCACGGCCCTTGCGACGCTATTAATCCAACGGCCCCATGCATGATTGACAATAAGTGTTCAAAGCGCTATCCTAGAGCTTTAGTTGATGATACAATCACTGGAAATGACGGATATCCATTATGTCGGCGTCGATCCGCTGAAGATGGCGGTAATTCAACGGTCATAAAAATTCGGAATCAAGACGTTGATGTTGATAATCGTTGGGTCGTGCCGTATTCAYCATTGTGTCAAAAATTTTGGAAGCGCACATCAATGTAGAATATTGCAACTCTGTCAAATTGATCAAATACATCTGCAAATACATAATTAAAKGCAGTGATATGGCAGTTTTCGGAGTGGCTGATTATCAGAGAATCGATGAAATTCAGCAATACCAAATGAGCCGTTACATAAACAGCAACGAAGCGGTATGGCGCATTTTATCGTTCCCAATACACGACCGGCATTCCGTTGTTCTTCAGCAGGTGAAGTTGTACTCTTACCAYGCATTCCCATGATTCCAACGGACTTGCCGTTTCGAATTTAAGCGCTTGCAGTGTTGCAGTTCCCAGTACGTCTTGCCTTTGCGATGATCATCAACAAATCGCAAGGCCAAACGTTTCAAGTGTGCGGCGTCAATTTGGAAAAACCGTGCTTCTCCCACGGCCAATTGTTCGTCGCTTGCTCGGGAATGGGAACACCAAGGTGCTTATTCATTTACGCGCCAGGTGGAAAAACCAAAAATGTTGTATACCAGTATGTTTTATAAATGTTTTATAAATAAGTAACTGTTTTACAATAATAAATAAAACACAAAGTAAAAACCGTTAAGAGTTTTAATCGATTTAGACGAAGCGCACAGAGTAACAGCTAGTACCTAATATAATATAATTTCAACTCTCTGTTTTTTTTTCTCATTTACCTAGTATGTTAAATTTAGCCACTTTTAGTATTTAAGTGTACCTAAATATCGCTGACACTAAGTAAAATGTGGAATTAGAACTAAGTGAGTCTATGAAATCTGTATTATATACGAAAAGCTTATCAATATATCATAATATTGTTAATAATATATAATAATCATYTAAGTTTTCGTTAAATAATGAATACTGAATTCTTACACGACACTTTCAAAACAAAGGTTTATCAACTCCTGAAAGWCGTTTGAAAATTAMMACAGTATAAAWTGTTCGGTTACAGACGAACTTAGTCTTCCTTACTTGTACGATATGTGTCAACTTTATATCACAAACGAAACATAGTACAAACGAAGTAGAGAGAGTCAACTCGTAGAGTTCGATTTTCTTCATTGTAATCGTTTTAGAAATATAATATATATTTTTTTAATTGTCAGGTATACTATTGTACTCTGGGCGACATATGCTTAGAGTATGAAAAGAGATTGCTCAACCCATTTCTATAAAATTTCTGCTCGGCAATGAATGCCAAAAAATTTAATTTCATTTCCAAACTAGCAATTTGCCGCMACATTACAATAACAGTGAAAGATTTTTTTGTAAAAACAATAACAAATCTGTCAGAAGAGAGTGCAATTTAACTTTTGGATTTTACATAATCTCAACAACGCGCTGCAACTTTTTGAATTACGCGACAAAAATAAGGCAACTCAATACCGCCGCAGAACTTATATTTATAGCCGCCGCCAAAAAAGTCCYTTAACTCAGCTTAAACCATAAAGCATCAAAAGTTCCAACAATAAAAAATAAATATCACACACAAACACACATGCATACAATGCACGAACGCAGTGCAGTGAAGCGGTTGGAAAAAATCGGCGAGGGGAAGAAACTAAATGAAAAATCTGAAATTCACACAGAAAAAAAAGAGACAACTTTTTAAATTGGTTGCAATTGCTTCAACAACACATTTGTACGTGTCGCGCACAGCCAACGCAAATGCGCTTGTGTTCATATGTGCGCGCGTGTGTGTGTGAGTATTACATGCAGACACACACACTTGATCTCCATTGAACTTTAAATGCTACAAATGTCAAAAATGTCAAGCATTGGCATAAGCAGCAGCGACGGCGCACCGGCGGCGGGGTGAGCGCACCCAGGGTTGCGGTGTGGCATGCACTCGTTGACGTTGCATACGTTGCAGGTAGGTGGTGSCGGTTTTTGCTCTATGCCTGGCTGCCTGCTGTCGACAGGGTTGCTAGGCGGGCTGCTGGTGAGGTGACTGTGGTGTGCGGTGTGGGCGCGGCGGCGACCGTGTTGGTCTGCACTTTGACCGTATACGGTCAACGGGTATGACGCGCTTGACTGCCGCCTGATGCCCGGTGCTCGGGCTGCCACTCGTCCGCAATGCAATCGCAATMGCACACAAAATGTCACATGCAAAATAAATGGAATTGAAATGAGCGAGTGTCTGAATGACAGATGAAATGCAATTTCTTTTATCCAATGTGAGTATGTGGTATTTTTTGCAATTTTTTGTGTGTAATGTTTGCTGTTGTTGTTGTTGTTGTTGGTAGTGTTATTTTCGCACAGTTGTTATTGTAACTTTTGTTGGCTGATTGCAGAGACATGGGTGAAATTGCATGAGCACAAGTGCATAAAGTATAAAAGTGCATACGCGCTGATTTATATGTGCATGCCCTCTCACACACACGCACTCACATACAWACAAATATATGTTTTGTTGTTGTGTGTGTGTATCATGTGCGCATAAAAATAGTGCGTGGAGTTGAGTACGAGTGTCAGCGTTGATGTTCAACGCTTTATGAGCACAAGTCATTCGGACACGTGTGCCAGACGCGGTGGTGGGGATGCTGCGCATCTACAGATAATATACGAATTTGTCAAGCTACAAATATGTATGTGTGTGTGTTTTCGTCTTCAGTATTTGAAAGAAATTTYGGGTGCTCTTAATGAAATTTAATGTGCTGTTCTATACGCCATCTATCACAGTTGCCTAKAAAGAAATATATTTATGGTTGCTTAAATACTTGTGAAACTGGCTTAAGAAGTATTAGGAATAATGAATACTTATAGTTTTGTTAAAACTTGTTCGGTGATGTTGAGCTTTGAATAAAACAGTAAGATTGGTATTAAGTTCAATTTCGAAAATTTTAGATAAAGATGCACAAATAATAATTTATAATTTTCCCAGGAATTTACAGAAGAAATAGTGAGTAAAAGATTGTATTGTATAGTAAGTAAGTTTAGTAAGTCCGAAAAGTATGATTGTATTTAATATTTAAAATGAATTTACTTCAGCTTTTTGGWATATATTAAATAATGCCAGTGACCTTAAATTAAATATAATTTTTTTATAGTTAAAAAAAAAAAATCATTGATGAACGTAGTCTCTTTCAGGAGAATATAGTAAAATATGTTAATAAAACATCACATTTTCATAGTTGTACGTAATTTTATATACTAAACCGAGTGTATATGTTTGCCAAACATTTTGTGGCAGGTAGATGGAAACGTCAGGGAATTTAGATTGCAGCAACGGATCAATAGGAATTTGCGGATTTTTATTCAAATTCAGAAGAATTTACGAAGTCACACCAGTACTAAAAATATCCCCACGTCCATGAGAACTTRGACATTTTTTATCAAATTCAGAGGAATCTATGATGTCTTATCAATATTAAAAATATTATGGGAGAAAATAAATCCACCTGAAAAAAGTTCTGAACCCGTCACTACTGTGAGAGATAAAATGAACAGCGTGAAGAACTGAGTCCATTTTGCCATGTAAGTTTACTATGAGTCTATTTATATTTGTTCAAACTAGTTTCTCAGAGATATCGAACAGAGGTTTTATAAATGAACGTTTCTCTTCAAGAACCTGCTTATTTGTCGGAATCKGTATCGAATCACTATAGCAAGTAAGTGCCATACAAACTGGAATATCAAAATTAAATTCTTGTCCGGAAAACGTTTTGATTTGAAAACTATTTTCACCAAATTTGAGATTGATTATTTTCCGAGCATTGCTCAGCATGTTACATATACGTTTTTTTGCATATGTCCATAGATTTTTATATGAATACAAATGTTCGTATTAAAAGCAACCCTTAATAAATAGYAGTGTGTTTGCTGAACCTGGCCAGAGATCACATGGACCTAAATCAGCCAAATACGATGGTTGCGGCACGATAAATGTTGCTAATTTAGCGAAAATCTCTCGAACAATCAATTCATTATCATGGTGCAAAGACAAAGGATACTCGGTCTATAATTCCGAACTCTTTCTATGTATAATCTCGCGCAAACGACGCATAGCCGTCAAAAAGTATTCATTGTAGACAACTTGGCCGGTCGGAAGGAATTCGGAGTAYCTTGATYTTTCACCTTCGTTGACGAGGTTTTTTTAGGTTTGTCTCACATATGCCACGATATTTGGAAGATCGTCTGTTTCCGAGTGGTAAGCACTGATCGAAAAATCATCGYCATTAATAATACATTTCATGATATCCTAGTAGGCGAAAAGCATTGTTTCGTAGACGTAAACGCTGCGAGCGTTTTCGAAAAAATTGACTGWTTTTTKAGCCAATTGTACTTTCCCTTTTCTTAGGCCCAAATGATCTTTCAAAATAGTTTTCACTGATCCTTCTGAYAAYCTAACGATGCCAGTACAACTTCTGACTGTAAGTCCTTGACTTTCAAGCACATTTCCTTTAATTAGACCGTCCTGTTCGTGGTTAGTCGTCGACGCGTTCCCAACCCTTTACATTATTTGTACCAGGAATTCTTTCTCGCGACAAATAATTACCAACGCGGCAACTAATTTTCAACATTCCAACGCTTTGGCACCAGACATTTTATTCCGCGCACAAAATTAAAGGCAACTTTTTTGTTGAATAATGTCCCTCACGGTAAAAATCGCCGAATGTACTTTATGTAYTTCAGAAAGTCAGCCCTTACTAAACACTTATGATTTTTTTGATGTGACATTTGGCACAGAGTAAATTACTTCCCTAAGACACATTTTCTTGGTTTTATATGGATATAATCTTCATATCCGTCAACATAGACAAACCTAAGTGAATATGCTATTCTAAATCCAGAGCTAAAATGAGACAGTCAAACAGCAATCAAGGCAATAACCTCGTTTCGCATATTGGCCAGAAATTATTTGTTTAAAATGAAAGCAGTAGAAGTGTTGCGAGGAATAAGCAACTCCACTTCTACTAGGTGTCCTGCAAAGTCATCATAGGCAATGAGATGTTAAACGAGATTGCATAGAGTGGTGTCAGGGTATCATCCCGACATTGGCAAGCCCATGCATTAAATATTTTCTTACGATAATCTGTACATAAACATGGCAAAAAGGCATGGCAAACTCARTACTCGTAGAATGATCTATCGAGATGCAAAACCGCAAAAGTCATGCGCGAAGCGGTAAATCAAAAATACACAAAGCTCCTGCTCACTTTTGAGAGAAGACACAATAGCAACATGACTAGAAAATTCACTGATCACAGTCTGGTGGCAGAGATGACTGCCGGAAATATTGAGAGATAAGCATCAGGAAACAGTAGAGCAAGCGAATAAAAATTAATCAATGAAATATATAGCAAAAATTGTATTTTCTTACTTACATATACACAAAAATATGACCACAAATCATAAATGCACGTTTTTCTGCAACAAAACTCACTTCGTAACCGTATGACAGGGCGTATGAGTGACATTTCGCTCTCTTGTCGCAYATGAAAAGTTTCACTTTCGCATTTATCAAATTTTTTGCGCATTGTATGTGTTGAGATTTATGAGCTCAATTTTTAAAAAAGTTTTTTCGTGACTACCACAAAATGGTGAATTGTCCATATTTTTCTTTGAAAGGTAAAAAAGCAAAAAATTATGAAAAAAGCAGAATTTCTGTTATTTCCAAATTTAAATAAAATTATTTATGCCTAGAGAGAATCATAAACTGAGTATTTTTTGTCRTTGTAAACTTACACGCTGCTACAGTAGCGTGAAAAGTGCCAACTGTGCATACTCATAACTGTGTTGTAACTTTTCGATTGATGTTTTTCCATTTAATGTCATCTCTTGTTATTACCGCAACTTCTTGCTACTACAACAATTTTTTGTTACAACAACAACTGCATTCCAGATAAATGCAATCACATTTGTCAAATGCGGAAAGCGTTTTACTTACTGAGAAGTTTACAGTCGCCTCCTACGCAAGCAGATTAACGTCAGTATATATATCAGAAACRGATTTGCTTCTCAGTTGGCGATATACATATATATTTTATGCTGCAATTTAATAACAGATGCTGTAGAAAACAAAAAAAAAATTCTCTTAAACTGCTTCCCAACTGACCCAAAATTTTTAGTCCCTCTGAAGGCCCTTTATATATTTATTATAAAAAAAGCACACACATGCACAAATAAAACTACATCATCAGCAAATCTCTGCTGGAGCGCTTTAAACCTGATATCATGCATGTTGATATATTTGCTTKCCCGTGCATTTATTTGAATTTTACGACACATGCGTTAGCCGCGCCATTAAATAAAGCGTCGCCGTTGTGCGTGTCCTTTTTTAATGTGTCGTTTGTTTCGGCGTTTTTARTAAACCTCACAGAATTTAATTATTTCATATGTAAATTAATTTTACCTTAATTTTTAATTGAAGCGACATATAATGAACGTTATGAGAGCGGACCATGGCTAGAGGACCTCGCATGTTGGGTTGTTGATTGGGGGTTACAATTTGGTATAAAAGCAGGTGCATATATATAAATAAATATATTTGTAAGATAACACCCAGAGGTTATTAAATGTATAAGCATCCCAGTAGGAAATGCTAACCATAACAAGTTTTTTTAATTAATTTTATTACTTAAAACTTGTAAAATTTTAAATATTAAAGAGTCTCATATAAAAAATGATTACTTTACTTAAATTTTTTATTATTGCAAACAATACAGAAATTCAGAAATTTTCATAAAAAAATATTTTGAACACTACCATTGCGGCGCTATTTCCGATGTCCGCTAGGAAAAAAGATGTGCCTGCGTTGGTAGGAGAATAGCTAACAGGATCATCTAAAGCGAAAAAGTACGTTCTTTAGTTTAAACCTTAACTTAGTATTTGGATGGAGGAAAAAAACTGAAATTTGAATTAGGATTTGGCAGACATTTTTACAAAACAAAAAATACACTTTTGCGACTTTTTTTCAAATAATTATAAACGAAAAAACAATTCTTCCTTCAAGTCTTGAAGAACTGTATAAWATACAAGTACGAGGTGTGTTCAAAAAGTATCGCGAATTTTGAATTTACGCGGGTTACGTATGTTCGAATTTCGAATTTTTTGTGGCGTTATGTTGGTACTCATCTCTCTCACTTATGCCGACCAGCTCGGCCATTTTGAATGCTCATTTAATTGTTGACAGCTGCTTTGCTTGCATGTGTTTTGGATCGTCTTCGATTTTTACCTACTCAAAAAAATGGATCAAAGAACCTGTTTAAAATTTTKTGTGAAAAACGAAATTAAGTGCGCGGATTCATTCCGAATGTTGACTGTGGCATASGGAGAAGCTACCTTGAACCGAAGCAACGTTTATCGGTGGCACAAAATGTTCTTAGAAGGCCRAGAAAAGGTGACAAAAATTGGCTTTTGCACCACGATAACGCCCCTGCTCACACATCGTTGCTTGTGCGCGACTTTTTGGCCAAAAACAACACACTAATGATGCAGCCACCGTATTCCCCAGAKTTGGCCCCCTGTGACTTTTTCTTGTTCCCTAAAAGGCCCATGAAAGGACGACGTTACGCTTCTCTTGATGAGATGTAGATGACATCGAAAGAGGAGCTGAAGAATCTAAAAAAAAAAAATGATTTTTTGAAGTGATTCGAAGATTGGAAAAACCATTGGCGCAAGTGTATAATATCTCATGGGGATTACTTTGAAGGGGACAAAATAGCTATTCATGAACAAATAAATAATTTTTGAAAAAGCAAAATTCGCGATACTTTTTGAACACACCTCGTTATTTATTTCCTAAGCAAGTGCCTTTATAAATTACATATTTGATAATATAATTTTCAGTAACAAAGCTCTAATCCTGTCATTATAATTAATTAAATAAATATGGATATTTTTTCCACAAAACGGCAGATTTATTAAAAAATCCGTTYGAATTAAAAATTAGAATTTCCAATACCCTTCTGATTATTCGAAAATAGATTATAGCCCTAAAAAAAATTCCGTTTGGGTATTGAAAAATAACTTTCCATAAAGTTTAAAATCATTTACTCATATCTGTATACCTTCCATAAATATATTGCTTTTAATATAATACATATRCACCTATATTTGTTTTGCTCTTATKTATATGTGATTAAACCCAAGCCCACTGGCCGCAGCTGTCGCCATTTTACCTCCTCAATAAACCACTAGKACATGTTAACCTGACTCTTTTCTATGTGTACTATATATACTTGTATACATACTAATAAGTATATATTTGCACATTTTCACACTCAATCTATATATGTACTTTTTCAACTACAGATGCTATCCAAGCGCCCGTACGTATACAGTCATTTCTGACTACCTTAATTGCATTGGCGATGTGCGCAATAAAATAATACAGTTAAATAAAAATAATAAAAAAAATGTGTTACATGAAATTTTTGTGCTGCTTTTGTCCCCTATTAAACAGAGTTCCATTAACTCTGGCACTGCTACTCTACTAATATTAGCTTGTCAAAAAAGTCTTGAGGTATTTTCGCTAGTTGGAGCTGAGAGCACATAGTTCTAGTTTAATTCGGCGCATCGTGTCATGCTATACCTATTTGGAAAGCTCATTTCACGCGCTATCACATGTTTATTTTCGTTTCTTTTAAGTCATTCGTGAGTTATAGCGTCGCAAACTTGAAGCAAAATAAAAAGAAAATACGGCATATTTTATAGTACTACTACGATAAAGGGAAAAATGCATCTCAAGCCGCCAATAAAATTTGTGCAGTTTATGAACCCGATACAGTTTTCATTTAAACCGCACAACGGTGGTTTCAACATTTTCGATGTGGTGTAGGGGTGGTCGAAGATTCGCCACGCTCCGGAAGGCCTGTCGTCGAAAATTGCGATAAAATCGCTGAATTGGTCGAAAGAGACCGGCATAGTAGCAGCCGTAGCATCGGCCAAGAGCTTGAGTCATCAAAAYAAATTTTATGAASAATTGAAAATTCAATAAAARTACCGCAAGAACTACCGCAAGACTTTATTATACTCACTGCTGCCATTTAAATTTAGGATTTGTACAAAAATATTTTTAGGCCGGCAGATTTAGATAGAATAAAGGTTTGTATTATATAAAGCTCAACRTTCAGAAGAAATATCATTTTTTCTTTAGCAGAAATATTTGTATATTATATAGATTTTCTGATATAACAAGTAAATCGTATTCTCAATAAAGATATTTCCATCCATACCAATACTCTATATACTATTTACTAAGTTAACTCTTTCAATATTCTAGAATGACAACCCGTTATACATAGGAAAATTTTATTTGCTAGGTTTACAAATTTCCCATATTTTTCTTCTTATAATTTCGGCTGTAGACTTATCGTTGCATAGTCTGCTAGTCGTCGATTGTGGCATGAAATAATTCTGCGTATACTTCGCTTTCGCGGCCGCCTCAYGCATTCCTTATTTTATAGCTGTAACATACATTATGCGTGAAAAAATAAACCTAAAGTAGCAAATCTTCATAAACTTCACAATTTTTACCTTTGTCGGTAACATGATCGAAGGCCTTAACAGCATCARTCGTGATTAGAATTGTGACGAGTGGAATATACTTAACGATGGAGGCCAAATTCCGTTGCAAAGCTTGATTCATTCATATTTTTCCTAGTCTAACTTAATTGAAGCTTCATAACTCTCACACGCGCAAAAGGATAATCAGCAAAAACTTGAGCCAAGAACCTAATATAATCATGAGGGTATATACAGCCGTATGTAAACTAATCCTTAGGCATGGAGTACTGGTGACTTGGATTAAATACGTCAATACAATACGTCAAACAATATAACGTCAGGAAGTTAAATGGATGTCAGACAACCCAGGCGTATAAGTCATATCCGAATAATGSGCTCCATATGTTTCTGCCCATAGAAAATTTCATATGTAAACTGGCAACAACTTCTGCTACAAGAACTAAGGAGATTGCTGATTGGAACTCTCAATAAATCAGACAAAGTTGAAGTTCAATAGGGACTTTCAGATGAGAATGCCCTATAGACGTTACTAGAGAAAAGGTGTAGTAGAGGAATAGATTCTAGGGCCAGGGAATACACCGGAGAGCTTGGCATTCCTTTATCTCACTGTCTATCAAACTTACTCCATTATTTACACAGACACAGGTGGCACTACTAGCCGGCTTTAAGTTGACTGTCAAGACARCTCGAGTTATACATAATCTCGCTTACGGATCCATTTTCGGCAGCAAAAKAGGGGATGAATTGGCTAAATCAGGAGCCTCTCTAGATGAATACAAGCCAGASAATATACTTTGTCCGCTAGAAACGATCAAGAGGGAGCGCAATACGCAAATTGAGCAAGCAGCGCAAAATAAAAAGAGATCTATAACGAAACAGTTATGACCAAACTATGGAAACACAAAAAGTAAGGATTTACCCAAAACGTGATATTTGGTTAACATGCGTTAGGAATGGGAATGCTTCATAATAATACTTGTCGTAGTTGCAAAATCGGATGAATCAAGGAAACGATCCTTCATTTCCTCTATAAGAGCCCGGCTATATCACGAATCATATCGACTAAAGTATAATGGAGATAAGTTGTTTCACTGTGGCACCTACTTTTAAGTTTGTCAAAGGGTTTGTAAAGTCGAGAATAAAACATTGGCGACTCTACAAAGCATATATACAAGTACATATGTTAAGTATGACTTCTGTGCAGATTTAGCCATGCTTGTCTGTCTATTTGCCCGCAGTTTTGAGATAYGGATCTGAAATTTTGCACAYGTCTTTTTATCYCTAAGGAGTTGCTTATTTGTTGRAATRGCTAGTATCGGACCAYTATAGCATATAGCTGCCATACAAACTGAATGATCGGAATCAACTGCCATATGGAAAACTTTTTGATTTAAAAAGATTTCTTCACGAAATTTGGCATGCATTACTAGTTAAGATAACCATGAAAACTCATATGAGATTGTTCCGATCGGATCGCTACAGCCTATAGCAATAGTTTGTGAAAATATATCTCATATATAAAAGCAGCCTTATAAAAGTCAAGAAAATTTTGTTGAAGTGAATCGATTTATTTTAACAGCTGGGAGATACATGCTTTGAACTTAATAAGAAATATACCCACATATTCCAGCAGTGAGCCTAAAAACGAAAACTATACATACGCTTAACTCTCATGCAACAAGCATACAATTTCCCAGCACATACCTACCCCACGCACGGCAGACTAAATACGGCGACTTAAATTTCTATTTGATTAGCACTTTTAATTAAATAATCCAGTCTAATTTCATTCATGTAACACTCGCGCGACGTGCGTTCGCCTAGATCTTATTATTGTTGTTGTTATGGCGCTTGCAATTGTGCATGGCTGCAAGACGCCGCAGCAGGCCGTAGCCAAAGTGCAATTCCAGGGAGACAAACGAGGAAATGCGTTGAACTGCGAAAGTGCTGTCGAAAGTAAAACGGAAACTAAACTAAACTTGACACGTTTATGTTTGTATTTGTGTTGATTTAGGAGGAGACGTTGKAGTTGTTGCACTTGTTGTTAGACGCTGCGCAGTGCAAGGCCAACGCTAAACTTTTTACATTTCTGTCAAATGCATGCGACGTGCATAAACATTCATGTGTAAACGCACCAACACACACACATGCGCTTGCCTGTCTACTACACACACACACGCTTAAGTGTACAAAATATATACATACACAGAGTTTCATACAAGACTGCCGCTTGCACTCGCCCGTTTGCGCCATCATTTCCTACGCAGCATGCGCGTCCCTCCTCTGCAGTCCCCTGAACGCTGCTGCCATAGCAATTTTCGTTAGGCAAATAATTGCAAATGCTTATCACTAGCTCAGGCCTCCTCGAGTTTTGGCTGCACGAAGCGCCGCCTGGCAGCGGCGGCAGGTGAGGACACAGTAGCTGGGCTGACGGTAATGAARCGGTAGAGCTGCCTGGCATTGCATTTTATTTATCTTTGACACTTACTAATTTCGCCGGAAACAGCAATAGTAATGGCAGCAACAACAAGAACAACAGCAACTGCTGCAATGGCAGTGCCAAGTGCCGGTCGAGATGAAAATGTTGTTTGTTTGCGAGTGTCAACTTCTTCAAATGTTTCGCAACCAAACATGCGAGGCTCGAGACACACACCCGCATATATAAATACACATGAACATATATTTACATGTATATTGTGTATATGGGTTTGTGCGGGTGTGATTTTCGGAATATGTTTGTATTGATGTCTATTCCGCACATACAAGTTTATTTTTAGGTCTTTATCCTCAACTTGCTTCTAAATCCGTATAACAGTTCTGGAGAAGTCGTCAACTGCAAGCGTGTTTCTTCAGAAATCTAATACTTATGTGCAAAACAAAAATAAAAAGAAAATGAGTATCAAGAAAGCTGCATGAGCAATTCTGATTTAATTTGAAACATTTGCCAAACTTGGAATTATTTACTACCAAAATTTTGGAGAAAGTTTGATGTTTTCAGAATAGCTTCTGCATTTGGTTTGTAAGGATTTGTAGATAAATTGACTAAATATTTGGTTTTGGAACAACAAATAATATATTTGTTCCAAAATATTCGAATTCAGTTTTTCCTTTTTTTGTTTTTCAGGTAATTATCACAGTTCATGCAATCAACTCGGAACTTGGGATAAAAAATTACTCTCATTAACCAAATGTATGTATTACTTAAATAAAAAATATTATGTCGGCTTAAAATTCTAATAATCTATACAATGTTGTGGAACTGTTTAAAGAAAAAAGTATATTGCCAACTCAGTCAAAATTGTACATAAAAATGATTGATGGATAATGTTAAAGACMCACCCAGCAAAATATTTGTAAAGTCACTGCATATTGCATTTTAAATATATATCATGACATATGAATTACTACTGTGGGAAARGATAGTAAGAYGTGTCTTCCATCTAWCACAACATGATCGATCTGGTGGCTTTCGATCCGAAGACAAGGAGGTTCATCGATACATTCCTTGYCCACCTTTGCGTTAAGGTYGCCAAGCATGATTCTGATATCGTGGCGGGGCAGCTGTCATAATTGCGCTCCAAGCGCTCAGAGAAGATATCTTTGGTCACCTTCTCGTCCTTAAGGGCGTGGGTGCAAATTAGCGATATGTTGAAGAACTTCACTCTGATGTGGATTGTAGACGTTCATCTACCGAAGTGAATGCCAAGTCTCGGTGATGGAATCTCTTTCGTCGAATCCAACATCGCATTTGTGCTTCCCTTTAGGGTCACTATAGTAAATGTCACAATGACCAACTCATCTTAGTCCTTATCACGGATGGTCCCTTAGACGGCGGTGATGTCAGTATTTATCTTTACGAGTACATCAACCAGCTGAGTGGCACCTTCCCAATTAAGGAATCGGACATTCCTGATGCAAGCCCTTAAATCGTAATCCGAAGTATGTTTGAAGTGTTCGCCATCTAAAGGGGGTTTCCTATTTGAGGCTATTATTATTTATATGGTACACACATAAGCCTGAGGAGGAATTTTTCGGCATCTCATTTTAGCTCGCCTTCAAAGAGGATTTCTATGGCTACCCAGAGGATACTTGGTCTAAGACCGRAAGCTGTGCGCTGTTTAAGGCATATGTAAAAGGTTCGTGACMATAAATAACACRATTTAAAYTCCATCTGATTTRACACTTTMMAGTATACACATCAAACACCAGTGAATGTAAAGTGAGAAGACTTTGCCCGAATAGTGCGCTTAAATTAGACCATTTTACGAGCAAAAAGTGTCCAAAACGGAAATGTAAAGGGAATTATGTCAGTAATCCTGTGGGTTAAAAATGGGTTGAAGCGGATTAGTAATTTTTTTAGCACCATATAATTAATAGACAGATTTAACAAATTTCCAGTTGAATATATTTCGGAAATAACAGTAAATGTGTGTTTAATAAAATTTAGAAAGCGTATTTTTCTAATAACGGTGCATCTTTGTGCTCAAAATTTATAAAACTCGATGGCTACTTGCCCTGGATCCCATATAGGTTACAAAGCTTATGCACCTGAAGATATTTCCCTGGCTTTTATCCTGGCAAGTTGCAAGAGTGTGAAATCTTCGGTTATGTCCGAACTTAAMCCTTCCTTACTTGCCTTAGAGTGTATGCAAAAAATATTTTCTTAATTTAGAAACGCTAATACGAAGAACTGTTTTCTTAGTAGAATATCGCTCGCAAATAGAGAGAYAATTAATTCAATCACCTCGGCTTCCTTGGATTAAAAATAGCTGAGTTCGAGTTATTGGCTAATTTAACAAAGGCCTGAAATCATATATTGCAAATACGGAGAAAAATCTATCTACTAACAACCTTGTGAATTATTATTCTCTTTGTAAAACCAAATAAGCAATTGCATTGTCTCATGTCGAAAAAATTCTCTCTTTATTTAAAATTTCCTTTCTATTCCTTTGCACGCAGTGATTAGTTAACAAATTTGCTCTGCAACCACTGACATCCATCCATATACAAATATCCAAGTACGCATGTTCGTTTGTCACTTTCACTACTCAGCACTATTGAGACTTGAAGCGAATATGGAAATTCAAACAATGAAATGTAAAATAGGCAAAGTAAAAGACTAAAGCAAACAAGTTATGTGCCAACATTACATATGTATGTACGTGCATACATGCACGCACCCTGTATAGCCGTAGGTGTGTAAATTTTTGAAACTACAGCAGAAATATGCAAATTACAAAGCATGAAGTTATGTTCTTAGAACACTAGCAAACCGCTTGCTCTGCCGGTGCATGCATTGTGCTAAGCTTTGGCAAAAATGCCGCGAGCTATGAACGCATTCCCAACACACGCACACACACATTCTGACACATGCACTTGCTGGGGTTAGTCTAAATAAATTTTGGACGAAGCACAGAGAAAAGCAAGTGAGCGGAAGAGAGGAAAGTGCAACGTTGCTACTTACGTTTTTATGCATTCACTCGTGTGCGTTCGTATTAATGCATCTGTGTGTGGATATGTGTCTGTTGGAGTGTTAAGGACGCATGTGGTATAYGAGCGAAGTAGAGAGTTTATGCTGCAAAAGTATGCGTAAGTATGTAAATTGTCTTTARTGTTTTCGCAAATTTATGGTTACTCTACTTTTTTCCTCTAACTGCATTGCAATCCTTGCAAAGCTAGCGAAATTTGAGATATACTTATATATAGATATATAGTTTAKTTTGAGCATTTAAGAATTTCTTTTCGACAGTTTCCAGAAAATCGTGAGGAAGAAAAGTAATTTTAACGTTTCTGCGTCGTACTAATCAATCGAGACTATGCGTTCTGCTCCCACGATGATAACGCAATAGCCATGCATATTTTAATATGCGTACTAKGTATCTAGACTCAAAATTTGTGTCAGAATTTGCTGAACAAATACCTACATTTCGAATTCCTACTTAAAATTTTATAAAAGAATATTGCGAACTTGGKTATATTCTTATAGATTATGCCTAGAAAAGGAGTTTTCATTAAAAAGCCTGTATGCCGATTTATCATTAAGTAGCTTAAATAATAGTCAAAATCAGAATAATCCTGTTTTCATACCCTTTTATGCTATGAAAGACGCATCCATGAATGATATTAAAGCTATGGTGTTAACGATGATAACGTTTCTTCTGGTGTAGTATTCATCTCGTTTAGTATACCCTCGCATCCATCTTAGAGTTAGAAGGAGATTTCTACATCTAGACTAAGTCCAGTACTGAGTACTTAAAAAGTCATCAGCTGGTCAAAAATTTTAACCCTGGCAGCTTCAACAGCGTTCAGATTTGTCCTAAAGGAGGCATATATCCATTTCTCTGGATTTTATCAATGAACAAAATATTGTTGGATCTGGAAAACTGTGCGGCAATTTCGGTTAGAGGTAAATTACCGAATACCCTTGATAACCCTACGAAAACAATGTTAAATTATATTAATCGATGGGCCGTACAATGGGGATTGAACTTGAGTACTGGCAAGACAGAGCTTCTATTCATCACTAAGGAACACAGTATTTCAGAAATTGCTCCACCATTACTAAATGATGAAAGGCTGCTATTACCTTAGGAGATAAGGAAATATACTTTTGAATAATGTCGATGTGGACAAGGGCGTAGGCATAAGCATCTATGATAGATAACCGACTAAGAGGTGAGCTATTATTCGCAAAAGTAGAAAGCCGCCATTAGCATTTCAGACCAATGGAGTGCTTTCCAAGCGGAATCACAGCAATTAAATTAAACCTTTTTGTTCTGACAAAAAGGTGCTCATAACAAGGAATATATTTATTTATATATACAGATAGCCAGGCGTCTTTGAGATTTTCAAAGTGTCTTATGGTTTCTTCAAAGTTAGTAAAGTAATTTCTCGATCTCTAACATACTAATTCACGATAAACCTGCAATGGGTTTCAAAACATAATGATATTCCTGGGGACAGTGAAGCAGATAAATTAACCAGAACACACACCACCTTATAATTAGATTGAGAGAATAGAGTTTTCGAAAAAATTATATAAATATAGCCGAGTCTCGGTGGAAATAATTCCTAACTTAGTCGACAAGCAGGCAAATGTAATATGAATGCGCTACACATTAATAATTAAAATAAATGATACAAGAGCTTTAATAGGGGTACTAAGAGGTCACTGTCTGCTAGGTAGCCATGTCGGTTGATTAGAAACGCTAGAAAACGATTGTAGTAGAATCTGTGCGGAAGTAGAAGAGGAGGAGAAATTAAATATATTTTAAATGATTGTGAGGTGCTATATAAGAAAAAATAGAAAATATCGGTGGCGGGTTTTTTGAGGACCTTTTGGAAGTTGCACAGCTAAAACTTTTCATACTGATGAACTTTRTCCGAAGCACGGGGTGGTTCTGAGAGTAACCACTAGAGTGAGAGGATTTAAATTACAATGGTATCACTCTTAAAGGCCTAGGCGCGTCGTTAGATATCCACTCTACCTCAATAAATATTTTTGTCTAAATAAATTTTGTGTTTTCACTCCTCTTCGCTCAAACACGGTTCCAGCGTCTACCGGTGAGTACGCCTCATAAGTAAAATTAATATATTCATTATCATTAAAACTAAATATAACAGGTGATATGTACTGCGAGCCAACATGGAAATTTCACTAGGAAAATCACTATTTTGTGATGCACAATCACGACTTACATAATACATGCATTCAAGCCAATGCAGGAATTTCATACCCTTCAAGACACTCACTTAAAATTATGTACCTTTTCATGCCAAACTTTTCCGTGTACTTTATTTCCAGCTAAAAGCTTTTTATTCCCATTTTGTTATTTTGTATATTTCCCTACGTCATACTGACATTTCTTGCTGAGCCGCTGTTGGTTTTTGTCAACAATGGCTTTTAATTTTATTATTATTAAACAGTGAATGCGCGTTAATGTGCGACAGCCCCCGTTGGGCGTTCACCGCTTGTTTGCAATGCATGAAAATGTATGTGTGTGTGTGATGGTATTCATAGTTGTAAGCGGTAAATGAATTTGTATGCCTGTAGTTGTGTTAACCGCTTTCGCAATTGTATAACTGTAATTAACCAAAAGTAAAAATTAAAAATCCACCGGCATGCACACAACTATGCGGTAGGCAGGTTGCGTGTTGAGTCGCCACAGTGAAAATTCTTAACAATAAAATGCACGAATGCATACACAGTACAACAACTACAATAAGAAAATATGACTTAAATATCGATTGCCTGTGCGCTTTCCATGCTGACACTGCATGTACAGTGGGCTGGTAGCAGCGAATACTTCGGCAAATGCAATAGAAAGACGCTTGATAAGTAGAAGGTACAATTATTCGAATGCTTCTGAGTAGCTCTTACCAAAGGTATTTTTAATTTGGTATTAGCCATCACAGATACTATAGTTGTCCAAGTCGAATTCGATTATTTATATAAAAGTTATAGTAAATTCTGCCAACTCTTCCGGTTCATTACCAGATCTCTTTTCATATACTCCTATACATTCCTTATCGGAAGTTCTTCTACGTAAGACGCTCGTCCGTGCATACTTTTGATCAATGGAATCTTATTGCAATACTTAGGGGATATTTTGAAGTGGTCTGAACATTATCTGACCAAAAATAGTTGAGAAGCTAAGTAAAATAGCTTAATGGACAAAATATACACCCTTTGTTTCTCTAAACTTCAAACAAATAACTTCACCTTTGTAATAAATAAGACAAAAGGGCTGTCCTAACATAGAAATACACATAAAAATGGTGGGTAGGTGAGACCTAAGGAAAGCTATAAAAATTTTGGAATTGTTTTAGTTCACTCAATAAATATTCAGCACACTGTCGCCATCTAAAGCTTTGAATAAACATAGCACCTCTACCATGATAGAATTTTCGCAACGTCGTTACTTTCTATTTCAGTCTAGATTTGTTAACCGGTTTCGGTAACTACTCGACTAGAGTAATTTATTAATCCTTAATGACTGCATTCCTGTCAGGAAAAGAGTACTTATCTTTAAGATTTTGAAACGAATGTTTCTGGTCGGGTCTTAATAAACATACTTGTGGAACACATATATTTTTTGTAAAAATAAGAAAGTATAAAATGACTATAAGGCATATCGACTAAAATCCCTTAAAAATGAACTTACGATACTATACGTAGGATCAATGATGCTCAATGACAAGTTTCAAAGATTCAATCATTAATTGCATCACCGATTTCGCACTAAAACGATTGCTCATCACAAATCAATCAACCTAGTAGATGTTGCCAAATTGACGTGTTGAAAACTCATTCTCTTTTCTATTGTTCACTCTACTCTCCTAGAGTCAAAGAGCGCAAAGGAGCGCTGCTCACCGGGGAAATTAATTAAGGGATAGGTGAAATGAGTTGTTTAAGTACGTGACAACTAAACCCTGAATGCTTTCTTCCAAACAAAACACTGCATTCATTCATGACTTGATGAAATTTTGAAAACTATAAACGCCTCCAAATATTGTATACCCTTTATAAATGCTCGAAGGTRCGGCCCAATGCCACTTGGTGAGTTGTAGCCGCCTTATTATTCATTATTGTTATTAAATAAGGGCTGGCTTACGAGTAGATATGTGCAGCAACGTGGTCACATGTGTTGTTGTTGAGGCATTTTTAATTTGTCGCATAAATAACAAATAAATCATTAATGGTTGAAAAACTGTTTATCGTTGCGGTTTTATGTTGCAAATGCTTGGCGGGTCCGTTGATAAAATAATAATGATGGCACATATACGATGTTTTTGTTGTAAGAATACAAAGGAGTGTAAAATTAAACGAGTTTACACTCAGCCAGACCGCATTACCAGACTGACAATTTAACAATGAAATTTTAATCGAAATTAAGAATACGCAAAGTGCAGCTTTAATGAGTAATACAAATACGCGTTATGTACTTACTCACCCAGCAGTGAACTCAAGTATATATGAACTACTTAAGGACTAGTATGAGCCATGAGCGAAACCAGTCGGTCGACTATATATTTTTTTTAAAAAGACAGGTACATTTTGGATAATTTGTTCTATGAGTTGTCAACGGTCAGATATCGACCCAAAATATGCCAGTCTTACACTAGTTTAAATATTTACTTAAGTGACTAACTGTTAATTTACATTCTCGGAGATATTTTTATTTCGATTTTGTTCAAGCTTTTTATTGGTACTATGTACTAATTTTATGCAGCTGTGCTGTCCTTTTGAAACATACTATTTCTGAAAACTCCGTATAAGTATAATGCCTTTCTGACCAGTTCCCTTTAATCTGAAATTGTTAGTTGAGGAGTGGTAATTTTATATGTATATATGTATGTATATGTTTATGTGAAAATTTATAAGTCTTCATTAAACTATTAATATTTTTAAGTGTATGCATGGAAATCTTATTCGCTTGGTAGGATAACCGCGTAATACGCTGTACTGTAATAAGATGTTTCATGAGCCTCAAATAACAATTTTACTGTATGGATAAAACGGAAAGGTCAACTTAATATTTTCTCCGTCATTTACGATGAAAATTAACGTTTATTAGAGTAGGCTGTGATTGTTAAGCTTTTTATGTTCTTTAATGGTCACATTTTTCTTTATTTTCCTTCTCGCATTTATGAACTAAACATGCGACTTATTTCTTCGTATTATTATAAGGAATGGAGTGCAGATTGTATTATCTACCATACGATCCTCAACTGAAAAAAACTACATTTTCGTGTAGTTTAATACAGATATAGTAAGTAATTCCTACCGCTTTTAAAGTAGGCTTCTGAGGCTATTTTTATCTAATTTCCCATACACTTGTTATAAGCCTCGGCTGTGATGATTTTCAGTGCTTTCAGCGTATTTTGCGTTTGGTCCATTTTTGGAGCGCCTTCGCTAAATTTTAGGACATTTTCACCGTAACATATGTAAATCCGCAACTATTTAGGATTAATAATGCGTTTGTTGTTTGCAAAAGATTCAAGACATGACTCACGAGTCTAGCATTGCTTGTTGAGTCGTCCATGAAAGATGTTGAGATTCTCAATTCTGTCTCTGATTCAAACACTGTTTCTCTATGTTTTTCGCTGTTGTCATTATTAATATAAGTAGAAAAAGTCTCTAACAAGTTTTTCAAGCTCATTTTCTTTCGATCGCCACTCACAGCACCCTTAGGTAGCATTAGTGTTAGTTTGAATTATGTCCTTACATTGGAAGTTCAAAATGTAAAATTATCACCATTTTCGTTGACTTTCCAAAAATGGACTAAGCCACCCACATCAATATTGCGCTTATCGACTTTCCAGCAACATTAATAAATGTCATCTTTGTTAATAAATATTTAGTAATTACCCGAGGACATCAACGATTGGCAGCCAAAAATACATATACACAAACACATATATTCAATATCTTATATGGCGTCATTAATCAAAATATTTGACTTAAAATTAAATTGTAAATTCATGCTGATAGTGGTATTTTGGCTGCTGAAAGTACCAAAAACAAATTTAACTAAGCCAAATATATTGTGCGCTGTGGTTGTTGCTTATTCTATGAACTATTAGCCGGCTTTTCGGGTATACTTCGTGTGTTGTATTTAGCATTAAGCATTCATGTGCATCTTGTACACTGTGGMAATGTGGTGTGGCAAAGTTTTTGCGCACAAAACTTGCAGAAATACCGCAAACCTAACTAAAAGATACCTTACAAAACACATGCATGCACACACAAGCGCATCACACTCGTTGTATCCACAAATGCATGCGGCGCACGCACGCGGCTACGAGGGATACGAGCTTGTCATACGAAACTAATGATTGTTTATGTCGACAATTTCGARGGCAACACAAACTAAATGAAGACATTTTGTTATAATAAATTATTCAAAAGCAGTTACAAAGCTGTGACACCTCGACATTTATATAAGAGAATCGGATGCGTCTACCCGCCCGTAAGCGAGTATGACTGTGTAAGAACATTTGCGTAACCCCAAGTAAGAGTTATGTATTGAATAAAAGTTTGAATTATAATTGATTACACTTGATTACTATAATTGCCAACAAGTAACATAGAACTAGAYACAAATTTATTTGGAATGAAAATGAAAGTGGACATCTTTAATGAATYGAGCGAATTTTAATGAAATKAATGAAATTTGTTTTATTAAAGAGTGATTCTTCAGAATAAAAGATTAAGGCGGCGTATTATTCATAAGATGCGCTTCAGTTTAGTTAGTCCAATTTTTCAACACTTTTACAACTAAACCGACTCTAACCCGACAATGGTTGGTATCCAGTTCATCTGGTATCCAACTTATCTGTCTTTCATTGCAGTGGTCACCACAACATAACGTAGCTGCTCCGCAATGAAGAATCAGTGTCCATGACAAGTTGCTAATGGCTTGTTACAACCTCAAAAGGTTCAAATATCTAATCAATCTCCCAAGGGAAMAACTTAGGCTAATTGTACAATTGTCGGTTCTACGGCCTAGAGTCTGCAACACCAGAAAACCTACAAATGGACTGCATAGCAGTCTGTAGGCGCAGGATTGAGGCCCTTGGATCCATGTTATCAAATACAGCTTACATCAATGTTGAAAATTGGACTGTGATTTGCAAAACAAGAAACATTCGAACCTCAGCTGACGTCATTGCAAACTTTCAGTTGTAGGCTTGAAAGAGGCTGGAAACATTTCCTACTTCTAAAGTTATACAGTGTCATTCAGGGTCCAACTCAATGCAACCAAACAGACTATGCAAACGACGGCAAGKTTTGTTTAATGCAGCTGGAGGAAAGGCAGTTTTTTTTTTATTTTCCTGCTTAGACATACCTCAACTAATTACCTCTGGCATAGTTTTAGTTCATAACTCATTTGGCTTGGATGCATATCTACAGCAAAATTGCAGGAAACTGCATACGAGGTGTGTTCAARAAGTATCGCGAATTTTGAATTTTCGCGGGTTACGTACGAGGTGTGTTCATAAAGTATCGCGAATTTTGTGTTTTTTCAAAAATTATTTATTTATTCATGAATATCTATTTTGTCCCCTTCAAAGTAATCGCCATGAGACACTTGTGCCAACGGTTTTTCCAATCTTCGAAGCACTTCAAAAAATCATTTTTTTTTTACGTCGTCCTTTCATGGGCCTCTTCAGTTTAGGGAACAGGAAAAAGTCACAGGGGCCAGATCTAGGGAATACGGTGGCTGCGGCATCATTAGTGTGTTGTTTTTGGCCAAAAAGTCCCGCACAAGCAGTGATGTGTGAGCAGTAGCGTTATCGTGGTGCAAACGCCAATTTTTTTCACATCCTCTCGTCCTTCTGAGAACATTTTGTACCACCGATAAACGTTGCTTCGGTTCGGCTTCTCCGTATGCCACAGTCAACATTCCGAATGCATCCGCGCATTTAATTTCGTTTTTCACAGAAAATTTTAAACAGGTTCTTTGATCCATTTTTTTGAATAGGTAAAAATCGATCCAAAATACGTGCAAGCAAAGCAGCTGTCAACAATCAAAGGAACATTCAAAATGGCCGCGCTTGTCGGCATAAGTGAGAGACATGAGTACCAACATAACGCCACAAAAAATTCGAAATTCGAATATACTCGTAGTATGTTAAGTAATGCACTTCGTTGTTATGAATGGGAAGTTTACTCGCTCTACTAAGGTCTTGCGGTTCACTACTAGATGTTTGGACCTCAAAGCTTGGCAAATGCTGATCAGATACTAGCACTTTGCAACGGTAAAATCTTTCTGGCACAGGGTAAATCGTTTGAAGTCTAGCATATTTCGCCCTTCAAAAGTTATTAGAGAGCTAGATGGATGCTGTCCGCTCGAGATTTATTTATATTATCAATTTTATGAATGCCAATTGCATAGGCTGCATGAAAGGGGATAAAATAGAAAAATTTCTTTAACTCCTTATCGAATTCCAGCCTTGAATCTTATCCTTTTAGACATACAGTTACCCTAGCGAAAATAGAAATATAGTAAAATTTGCGACGGTACTTAATTCTGTGCTTTCATTGAATATGATGAGAAATTCAAACTAAGATATTAAATTTTATTTTTATTATTATTTCAGCTATACCTTAAGTTGAATTACTAGCGGACACTGCCTTAGAAGTCAAAAAGTCTCGKATATGCTATTGTGAATGGGAATTAAACATTCGGTTGAAATCTAAAATTGCTCTAATGGAAATTCTTGACATTATTTTTTAGAAATTTTTTTGGTTTTTTAATTTCCAACTATAAGTAAGGTTTTCGCCTTCTATTTCTCTGTTTAACTAAATAATATTTCATCGATCAAATAAGCATTACTTCTTYTTACATTAAACAAAAAATACCTCTGCAATAAAATATTAAGCTTTTTTAATTTTTCTTATAAAGCAACTTTCTATAAAATTTATATTGAAGGTCACTAAAAGCTAAAGGCTTTTAGCATAAAGCCACAGCAGCTGCGCCGCTTGTAGCCCGGCGGCGGTTCATTAGGTGCTATTCGAGCAGCAACACCAGTGGGAGAGCGAAAAGTTATCAATAAAAAGGCAGCAACAATACCATGCATTTATTGTTGCAAAAATATTTTCTTATCAAAGCAACAGCAACAATAATACTATAACAAAAAGTAACTACAAGTCGTGGTGAGTAATGAGAGAGCTTGGACTAGTAGTTAGTGGTGGCAGGCATGGCTTTTAGTTGTGCGCCGCTTGCAGTCTAACGGTATTGCAACAATTTTTAAACAAAATTTTAACACCTGCAGCTACCCAACACTTCGCCACGTCGTGTGCATGTTGGTTGCGCGCCTGTTGGTATGCTTCCACGGCGGTGTGAACGTTCATATACTAGTATAAAAGGTGTGTATGTAAATTTTGTTATATGTATGTATGTATGGGTATGTGGGCTTGTAGTTGTAGTTTCATCGGTGCTGCGCTAAGGTAGTAAATTTCCATTAAATGCGCATTTTTGTGCAAGTTTTTGAATTAAACTTTTATTCTGCGGCAGTAAAGTAGTTGCAAGCAACAAACAAACACAACAAATGGCTGCAGAAGAAAGCGCAAGTGCACAGCTAAAACAATAACGGTAGTAGCGTAAGCGATTGTGGCGTTTTGGCTGGTCACGCGCTGTCTGTGGTCTCGCAGTGAGCTCTGTACTTTACCTATTTCTTTGAGACGTTGTAGTTGTTGTTGYTATAGCACTTTCTATTGTTTCTTGCTGGTGGCGCTGCTGCTGTTGTTTGCTTTGTTCTTAGCGGCTTGTAATTTTGCAATCTTGTCTAAGTACTAAAGTTAAAAGTTTACCATTTGTGGTGAGGCATGACAGGCGGACGCAGCCGCTGCCGCAGTGGCAGTGGCAGCAATGCGCAACAATTTACCGCAAAAAAAAAACGTCAAAAAGAAGACAAGACAGCACTAAACAACAATACAAACACCAGCAAACAGCATACCGCAACCAATGTGCGCCAGAAATCTGTTGAGTTCTATGGAGAGAAATAGAATCAAAAAAAAAAAAAAAAAAAAAAAAAAAAAAAAAAAAAGGAAAAAATAAGAATAAAAAACGCAATAATGTTGATAACAAAAAGTGTAATGATAGAACAATAAAGATATTTGTTTGTGGCTTGCAGTTTTTTTTTATTTGTTTTGTGGGTTTCAGTTGCACTTGTGATTGCTAAAATAGCGGAGTCCTATTGTTTGCTGCCACTTTAACAGTTTTGTTTCTGCTTCGTTGGCAATAAACCTCAATGTGAAGTGGCAGCCAATTTGAGCGGTGAAACTTGAGCACCACCAAACATTTGTCTGGTATAAAAGRGATTTAGTCGTCATTTAACCATTTAATTTGGCTCTAAATTAATGCAAAAGCGTCTTCGTAACTAAAATTACTCCCTGCGGAAGAAATTTATTTGTCCGAGCCAAGAAGTATTGCTATAGGGGGAATGGGGTGCCCAGCTTACATACAGTCTGGCTGGAATCTCAAATTGCATTATTACAAGAGAGATAATTGTAGATATTTCGAGACTCAAGTGGGTAATGTGTTTTTCAGGCCGCTTCATTGACCTTCTATAAACATTTTTTTAATAACTTAAAGAAAAAGAAGTTATTTGWTGATTTATCAACTGTCCAACACGTCTCGAAGCATCACTATTGTATTTTTTTTAATTTGTTACGACAAATTGTGTGGGATCCAATGTAGACACATTTTTTTTGCAGTCAAATGTTCATACAATACAGAATGTATGTTCGTCTGGGTAGTGCTGTAGTTTTCTCAATCTCATGGAAGGTCACTTGACGATGAAGTGATACCAGTTTGCGCACAGCATCAATAGTTTCCAGACCAACAACTGGTTCCCGACGATCTACACGAAATTCGCATTCGCTTTGGAGTGATCTATGACCTCGATTGGTTTCACAATTTCATTTTGAAATACTTATCCTTGATGGATCCAAAAATTTAATTAAGTTCAAATATGTACTGTTGCTGATTTAATCCTCGTGGAAAGTCGTAAARGATAATCATATGACAGTGTTACGCGGCTTAATTACATTTTTTTGCTTATATGAATATTGCAAGTTACTGTAAGCCACAGATCGTTCTCTTGGAATTTGTAGTTATATGAGATCAAYAACGGTAGTCTTTCTCACCTTAGCAGAATCCTTATGTTTATTTTCCTACAGAAATCAAGCATTGGGTTTTCACTCTCCTCAATACTTTCCTTATTATTTTTYAATGAAATCAATTTTGAATTAACTGTTACTTCATCGGTGTTCAATTTGTATCTTCAACATTTCGATTGGGCCAATCAAAGACTCTAGGTTAGAGTTAGACTATTGATCTAAAGAGATCGCACGTGGACTGCTATATGTAGTCGATTGCGAAGCCATAGAAGAGAAGAACTGCTGTGTTCAGGATTATAAATTAGACTCTAACTATTATAGTAGTCTATTGCAACCAAATCATCAACGATAAGATTTTTTTTTTTTTTGATACATGATATTTATAACATGGTGCTCGATTTTACTCACATATAGCAATTGTAAAAATTGGAGAATTTTACCCTAAACTGCTG